>NW_007727712.1:133505-237464 GCF_000696425.1 Galeopterus variegatus | reverse complement strand
TAAAAGAAACAATTAAGATCAGAGCAAAGCTAAATGAAATAGAGATCCAATAAATGATACAAAAGGTCAACGAAACAAAATGTGAATTTTTTGAGAAGATAAACAAAATAGACAAACCATTAGGTAGGCTATATATATATATATATATATATCAAACACTATTAGACCTAAAGAAAGACATAGACTAATAGTAAGGGACCTGAAAACCCCTCTCTCAGCACTGGACAGATGATCTAGGCAACAAATCAACAGAGAAACACCAGATTTAACCTACACTTTAGACCGATTGGAACTGGGCAGATATCTACAAAACATTTCATCCAACAACCACAGAATATACATTCTTCTCATCAGCACATGGAACAATCACCAAGGTAGACCACATGTTAGGTCACAAATCAAGACTGAACAAATTTTAAAAAGTTAAAATCATTACAAGTATCTTTTCAAACCACAATGGATTAAATCTAGAAATCTATAACAAGCAAAACTATGGAAACTATACAAATACATGGAAATTAAACAACATACTCCTGAATGACCTATGGGTCCAAGAAAAAATTAAATGGGAAATCAAATAATTTCTTAAAACTAATGAAAATAAGGACACATCACATCAAAACCTGTGGGATACTGCAAAAACAGTACTAAGTGTGAAGTTTACTATAATAAACACATCAAAAGAATAGAAAGATTTCAAATAAATGACCTGCTATGCCTCAAAGAACTAAAAAAAAAAAAAAAAAAACCCAAGAACAATCCAATAAACAAATTAGTAGATGGAAAGAAATAAGTAAGGTTAGAGCAGAACTAAATGAAATAGAGACAGCAAAAAATGATATAAAAGCTCAATGAAACAAAAAAGTTGTTTTTTTGAGAAGATAAACAAAATAGACAAACCATTAGCTAGGCTAACTAATAAAAGAAGAGAGAAGACCAAAATAACAAAAATCAGAAATGAAAAAGGAGACATTACAATGAATACCACAGAAATATAAGGAATGATTAGAGACTATTACTAGCAATGATATGCCGAGCAATTTGAAAACCTGGAAGAAATGGATAAATTTTTGGACACATACAAACTACCAAGACTGAACCAAGATGAAATAGAAAACCTAAACAGACCAATAGCAAGCAATAGACTGAAGAAGTAATCAGCAGTCCCCCAACAAAGAAAAGCCCAGGACCAGATGGCTTTACTGCTGAATTCTACCAAACATTTAAAGAGGAATTAATACCAATATTCTTCAAACTATTGCAAAAAATTGCAACAGAGGCTATTCTCCCAAATTCATTCTATGAGGCCACCATAACCCTGACATCAAAACCAGACTAAGATACAACAAAAAAAGAAAACTACAGGCCAATATCACTGATGAACATAGATGAAAAAATCTTCAACAAAATACTACCAACCAGAATATCACAACATAACAAAAAAATTGTACACCATGATCAGGTGGGATTCATTCCAGAGATACTAGGATAGTTTAACATAAACAAGTCAATAAGTGTGATACACTACATCAACAAAATCAAGGACAAAACTGTATCATTATCTCAATAGGCACAGAAAAATCATTTGACAAAATTCAACATCCCTTCATGATAAAGACTCAGCAAATTAGGTATAGAAGGAAAGTATTTCAACACAATAAAAGCCCTATATGACAACCCCACCACCAATATCACATGGAATAGGGAAAAGCTCAAATCTTTTCCCTTAAGAACAGAAACAAGACAAGGATGCTCAATCTCTTCTTTAACACAGTATTGGAAGTACTAGTAAGAGGAGACAGGCAAGAGAAGAAATAAAGTGCATCCAGATTGCAAAAGACGAAGTCAAACTGTCCCTGTTTGCAGATGACATGATGCTATATATATAGAAAAACCTAAAGACTCTACCAAAAATCTCTTACAACTGATAAACAATTTCAGTAAAGTTCCAGGATAGAAAATCAACATGCCAAAATCAACAGCATTTTAATACTCCAATAACAAACTAGCAGAAAATGACATCAAAAAAGCAAGCACATTTACAAAAATTTCCAAAAAATAAAAAATACCTAGGAATCAATTTAACCAAGGAGGTGAAAAGGTGAAAGATCTCTACAATTATAACTACAAATCACTGCTGAGAGAAATTAAAGAGGATACAAAAACATGGAAAGACATTCCATGCTCTCGGATTGAAAGAATAAAGAGCTCGAAAATGTCCATACTACCCAAAGCAATCTACAGATTCAGTGCAATTCCCATCAAATACCAATGATATTCTTCACATTAAAAAAAAAAAAGTTTGACATTTTTCCATATATTCATATGGAACAAGAAAAGACCCTGAATAGGCAAAGAAATCTTGAGCAATAAACAAACAAACAAATAAATATATAAATAAACAAAGCCAGAGGCATAACACTGCCTGACTTCAAATTATACTACAAAGCTACAGTAACCAAAACAGCATGGTAGTGGCATAAAAAGAGACACTTGGAACAATGGAACATAATAGAGAACCAAGAAGTTAGCCCACATACTTACAGCCAACTGATATTTGACAAGGGCAACAGGAGCATATATTATAGAAAAGACTGCCTCTTCAATAAATGATGCTAGGAAAACTGGACATCCATATATAGAAGAATGAAACTACATCTGTTTCTCACCATATACCAAGATCAACTCAAAGTGGATTAAAGACTTATATATAAGTCCAGAAACTATAAAGCTAATAGAAGAAAACATAGGGGAAACACCTCAGGAAGTAGGACTGGACAAAGGCTTTATGAATTAGACCCCAAAAGCATAGGCAACAAAAGAAAAAATAAACAAATGGGATTATATCAAACTAAAGAAACTTCTCCACAGCAAAATAGTTAATGGAGAAAAAAGACAACCTGGAGAATGGGAGAAAATATTTGCCAACTCTCCATCTGACAAGGGATTAATATCCAGAATATACGAGGAACTCAAACAACTTAACACTGAAAAAATAAGTCACCCAATTAAAAAATGGGCAAAGGAGCTGAATAGGCATTTCTCAAAGGAATATATACAAATGGCCAACGAGTACATGAAAAAATGCTCAACATCACTATCCATCAGGGAAATGTAAAGCCAAACCACATGGAGATATCATCTCACCCCAGTTAAACTGGCTATCATCAAAAAGACAGAGAATAACAAGTGCTGGAGAGGATGCAGAGAAAGGGGAACTCTTCAGGGATCCAATCAAGATGGCAGAATAGATGGTCCACAGCATCACTCTCTCCCACAAATCAACCAAATTTACAACTATAAAAATGTAACATCAAGGGCTGGCCTGTGGCTCACTTGGGAGAGTGTGGTGCTGATAACACCAAGGCCATGGGTCCGGATCCCTATATAGGGATGGCCGGTTGGCTCACATGGGAGAGCATGGTGCTGACAACACCAAGTCAAGGGGTAAAATCTCCTTACCAGTCATCTTAAAAAAAAAACAAACAAACAAACATAACATCAGCCAACCTGGGGCCGCTGGAGCTAAGGAGAAGAGGAGGAGAGACCTACAGAGTTCATGAAGGTGGGAGAAAGTACGATGACAGAAAGAAAAAGCTGTCTGAGCATTTCGGGCCACGGCTGCTTTAAGGCTGGAGCTAATGACTGCATGGAGCAGGACCTGGTAGAAGCTGCAGCTGTGCCCTTCAGATGGAGTTACTGGAAGGAAGCAAGAGAAAAGAGGGCCTTGGTGGCCCCCAGGACAGCAAGACCACTAACAGGGTTCCCGTGGACCCACGCAGGAGCAAGGAGCCAGAACAACTGAAAAAAGGGAGCCATTCAGAGACTGGTGAGTCATCGCAAGGGACCAGTGCATGGCTCATTCCATGGGAAGTATTTGCAGCACGGGCGGTGGGGGAGACCGGCCCACCAGGGAACAGTGGGACACAGCAAGGACAGCCAATCCACCCCCCAATCAGCACAGGACCCCTCAGAGGAGACTGGTCGGGAATGCAGAATTGCATGGGGTGCAGTTTGATGAAAAAACTAAGGCCCAGATCAGAGATTCTACAGAACACAGATCCACCACGTCTCTGGAGAGCCAGAAGTACATATAAGGTCAACCATTAAACCCTGAGCGGCACAAAAAGCCTTCGCTAGGGAAACAGCAGCAAAGCAGCAATTTAGCTCAACCACACAGCTCAAATACTCGTTCCCACAAGAAACTCCCCCATGTTAAGAAGCAAAGGACAAAAAATTAGTTCCGGCCCAGGGACACCACCAGCACCTTGGGGCCTGCCTGGGAACTGGACGCTTGGATCTGGGGACCAGACCCCACTCCCACTTCCAGGCAAAATGCACCAGTGCTTCGGGGCCAGCCTGGGGACCTGAAGCGTGGAGAAGGGGACTGGAACACCCTCCCACAACCAGGCACACTGAGCCAGCACCTTGGGGGCTCACCCAGGGATCTGGGGTATGGAGTTGGGGACCAGACCACCCTCCCACAATCAGGCACAACATGCCAGCACCTCGGAGCCCACCCAGGGACCTGGGGCAAGGAGAAGGGGAATGGTCCTCTCTCCCACAACTAGGCACACTGTGCCAGACCTTCAGGGCCCGTCTAGGGACCCAAAGCATGGAGAAGGGGACTGGACCCCCCTCCCACAACCAGGCACACCAAGCCAGCACCTTGCACCCTGTCCAAGGACCCAGGGCATGGGGAAGGGGACCAGACCACCCTCACACAACCAGGCACACCATGACAGCAACTTGGGGCCTGCCCGGGGACCTGAGACAAGGAGAAGGGGAATGGACCTCTCTCCCACAACCAGGCACACTGAGCCAGTGCTTCAGGGCCCACCTGGGGAACTGAGGCATGGATAAGGGGACTGGACCCCCCTCCCACAACCAGGCACACCAAGCCAGCACCTTGCACCCTGTCCAAGGACCCAGGGCATGGGGAAGGGGACCGGACCACCCTCGCACAACCAGGCACACTGAGCCAGTGCCTTGGAGCCCACCCAGGGACCTGGGGTATGGAGTTGAGGACCGGGCCACCCTCCCACAACCAGTCAAAACATGCCAGCACCTCGGAGCCCACCCAGGGACCCGTGACATGGAGAAGAGGACTGGACCTCCCTCCCACAACCAGGCACAACATGCCAGCACCTTGGAGCCCACACGGGGACCTGGGGCATGAGAAGGGGATTGGACCTCTCTCCCACAACCAGGCACACTGCACCAGTGCTACAGGGTCTGCCTGGGGACCTGAGGCACAGAGAAGGGGACTGGGCCTCTCTCCCACAACCAGGCACACGAAGCCAGCACCTCATGGCCTGCCCACAGTCCCGGGACATGGAGAAGAGGACCGGACCACCCTCCCACAACCAGGCACACCATGCCAGCACCTCAGAGCCCACCCAGTGACCCGAGGTATGGAGCCAGGAACCAGACCCTCCTCCCACAACAAGCCACACCACGCCAGTACCTCGGGGCCCTCCCAGGGACCCAAGGGAAGGAAAAGGGGACTGGACCTCTCTCCCACAACCAGGGACACCATGCCAGCACCTCAGGCACCGCCTGGCTCAGAGGCATGCAGAAGGAGACTGGACCCTCCTCCCACACCAGGCACAAAACGCCAGTGCCTCTGGGCCTACTTTGGTACCCGAGGCATGAAGAAGGGGACTGGACCACCCTCCCACAACCAGACACACCACGCCAGCACCTTGGGGCCTACCCGAGGACCCGAGGCAAGGAGAAAGGGAATGGACCTCTCTCCCACAGCCAGGCACACTGTGCCTGTACCTCGGGGCCCACCCAGGGACCTGGGAAATGGAGAAGGGGACTGGACCCCTCTATCACTGGACTGCATTCACACAAGAAGAGTCACCAGCAGAGACAAAGAAAAGAAGAGGAAGTCTCTTTCCACAAAACCCATTTCAGAGTGACAGAAGAAGCATCTGCTCTATGATAATATTGGGGGGCCTGATGACATCTCTCAGCATTGGACAGATCATCTAGGCAACAAGTTAACAGAGTAACCGTTATTGTTCCAGAAGGAGAGAAGAAATCTAGGGCAATTAGAGGGGGGAGAGGGAGGGAATGGGGGAAGGGGAGAGGTTGGACAAGGGGCAAAAAGAATAATTACGATTTGTAACAATATATATGCTAGTAATATTGATTTAATCAACATATCTCATTGTTCAATCCAAAAAATATGTATACTCGATTTTGAGTCAATAAATAAAATAAATTAAAAAATAAAAAATAAATAAAAAGAAGAAAGGAGAACTCTTCTATAGTGTTTGTGGGACTATAAATTAGTGCAGCCATTATGGAAAACAGTATGGAGGTTCCTCAAAGAACTGCAGATAGAACTGCCATACGATCTAGCAATCTGACTGCTGGGTATATACCCAGGGAATGGAAATCATCACGTCAAAGGGATACCTGCACTCCCATCTTTATCATACCTGCATTTACAATAGTTAAGAGTTGGAACCAACCTATATGTCCATCAGCAGATAACTAGATAAGGAAAATGTGGTGTATATACACAATGGAATACTACTCTGCTATAAAAAGGAATGACATGCTGCCATTTGCAGCATGGATGAATTTAGAGAAAATTATGTTAAGTGAAATAAGCCAGGCACAGAAAGAGAAATACCACATCTTCACTCATAAGTGAGAGCTAAAAGCAAAACAAAACAAAACAAAAACACACACAAAAAAAAAGGAAAGAAAAAGATAAGACAGTCACAATAAGTCATTGAAGTTTCAAGAGGAAAGAATGGACCTAAGGCCAACAGAGGCAGGAAATGGTGAGGGGGAGGACGGGTTAGCAAGAAATTGGTAAAGGGCCACAAAAAATATGATTACATTGTACAATGATAAATATAGTAACTATTCAGATTTGAGGATCACATATTGCACACAGGCATTGATATTCAATGCTGTACCACACAGATATGTACCAACAATTATGTTTCAATCAAAAATGAATAAATAGGAAAGAATATGAAAAATAGAGAAAATGAGTATAACCAAAAGTTGGTTCTTTGAAAAAATTAACAAAATCTACAAACCAAGAAAAAAAGAGAGAAGATTCAAATTCCTAAACATCAGTAATGAAAGAAGTACGTTACTGCTGATACTTACCTTACAAAATAAAAAGGATTATAATGGAATACTATGAATAGTTGTATGTCAACACATTAGATAAGCTACCATATGACCCAAAATTTCACTGTCATGTATCTACCCAAGAGAATTAAAACAGAAGTGAAAACAACCCAAAAGTCAATCTAACTGACTGAAGGATAAACAAAGCGTGGTATCTACATACACTGAAATATTATTTGCCCATAAAACGATACTGATACATGCTACAACATGGGTGAACTTTGAGAACATTATGCTATGTTGAAGAAGGCAGACACAAAAAGCTACATATTGTGTAATTTTATTAATACAAACTATCCAGAAAAGGCAAATCCATAGAGACAGAAAGCAGATTAGTGGTTGCAAGGGGGTGGAAGTAGGAGACAATGGAGAGTGACAGCTAATCTCTATAGTGTTTCTTTTGGGGGGCAATTAAAATGCTCTGAAATTAGTGTGATAGTTGCACAACTCTATGAATAGACTAAAAACTGTTGAATGGTATATTTTGAAAGGGTGAATTTCATGTTATGTAAATTATAATCTCAAAAATTTTTTATACAAAAACTTATAATGCCAGACCACCTGGATTTGAATTCTAGCTGTTGACACTATCAATCACCTTAGATAAGTTATGAATCAGTAACTATGGTTGATTTAATAATTTGTCCCAATTTTTCATCACATCAATAGTTTTATTATACATCCAGGTCCTTGTCATTATGTTATGGTGAGCAGATTATACTTTCCCTTAGCCTGACTTTAGACTTGGACATGTCAATTGCTTTATCCAATGGGATGTTAGAGGATGTGATATCAGTAAATATTTGGAATATATTTGGGCAAATGGGTTTGTCCTCTTGCAATTCTGCCATTGCATAAGAACATACCACTGATAGCTGTTGGTCCTCCATCTTTGGCCCTAGAATGAGACACATGGAGTAAAGCTACCTCATTGATCTGCCAACATGAAAGCAAGAAATAAATGTATATTACTGCATGCCTCTGAGATCTGGTGGTGGTTTGTTACACTGCCAAAGAAGGCAAACAGAGGAACAAATAACCCAAGCATTTTAGTGGTTTACAACCACAAAGGTTTAATTCTCAGTCATGTCATATGTACTATCTGGATCAACTTCAGTTCTGTCTTTTTTTTTTTTTTTGATACAATGTGAAGGAACAGCTCCTCTCTCAAAAACTGTTGGTCTCGTGGATAAAAGACAAAAGAACATGGTGAACCCTGAGCCAACTTTTAAGGCTTTTATTCAAAACACTTTATTTCTGTTCATATGCCATAGGACAAAGAAAATTGCATGGCTAAGCCGGACATAAATGGGGAGGGGAAGAGGACTCTTCCCACAGGGAAAGACACCACGAGGCACTTGGCTAAGGCTGATGTCAACAGGGTAGGAATGTATAATCCTCCCACAGGGAGGAAAAGCTAATATTTTAAACAATAATATACTCCACCACAGTAAGCTTGATCATGTTACTTGACCTCTTTGTGCCTTGGTTTTCTCATCTCTAAAATGGGAATAATAATATAATCTACCTCATAGGGTTGTCATGAGGATTAAAAAGACCTAATACTGGTAGAGCATTTAAAATAATGACTGGCACATAATAAATGCTATATAAGTGCTTGTTAGATAAAAATGAATAAAATGTTTGCCCATACAATTATTTCCTTTTGCCATAGTGAAAATCATATATTCAGCACTTCATTATCACATGCCTAGAAAGAAAGGCCCATTATAGTCATTTAAAATCAAGGCAAGTCTGTAATTTTAAAATTAAGTCTTCAAAAGTTGTGTCATTACTTAAACTCCTTAAGAGATGTCCCTATCACGGGCTTGCAGTCTGATTAGTTCTTTCTAGAAAAGGGTAGAGGAGTTTCTGTGTGGTTGGAAGAGGACAGCAGGTGGTGGTAGCATAAAACACAAGAAAAGCTTCATAGCTGAAAAAGGAAGTCAGCCAAAAGGTCCAAAAAACTGCTCATGGCTGTGATGGAAACAGCATTTCAGGAATCGAGGTGTATGAGCTGCTGTCTGAGTTGCCATCACTCTCAGGAAAAAAAAAAAAAAAAAAGAATTTCTATTCACATTATGCTTTTCTCTCTTTTCCTACTATACTCTGAGTGCCCAGTTATGCATTTTGACTGAAATACTCTGCTCACTCAGCAGGCCTGTTAATCCCCTCCAGCAACACTGAACACACATTTGGGATTTGTATGTTCAGTGAAAAACATTGAAAGTTTTTTCAGTTAAAAGCATTGAAAGTTTTTTTTTCTCAGTTACCTTGCTTCCTGAGTTTAAAAAAGCAACAATTGATCCACACCTGAAAATATATTGGAAAAAAAAAAAAAACTATAGACAAACCCAGCCTGTTCAGCGCTTCTTCCAATCCCTACCAAAATAACAAGTATTTGTGTGAAGACTGGGAGAGGAAAAATCTGAATATTTTTTCTTATAAACCCTACCTTGCACAAAAGAGAGTTTAATAAATGTCTATGATATTACATTTCTCATTAAGTATGTTATACATCTTCTCTGTATATATCATGGGTGTCTTCCAGCCCTGGAGATTCTATACTGGGTATAAATACTGTATAAAGCTTCACTGTGTGTGTGTGTTTGTGTGGCGGGGGTGGGGGGGAGCTCTCTAAATTCCCTCCGTCTCTAATCATTTATGTTCTACAACCTTAAATTTGAATGAGATGATCCACTTCACAGTTGGCTTGGCCAGGAAGGCTCACCCTATTTCCAAATGTTTGTAAAACAGATTAATATGCTACAGTCTCTACCAGACCTCTCTAGCCCTGAGAGTAGATAGCAAGTCTGTAGTAACTACCATGGTTGACGTTCACTGAACAGTTTTACTATGTGCCAGGCACATGCATTATTTCATTTAATCTTCCCAATGGGTTAGAATTCATCATCTCAGTCTCATGAATGAAGAAATGGAGTCCCCAAAAGATAATATAAATTGCTCAAAGTTTGCATATGGTGGTGATTGAGTGCATGAATTCTGAAACTAGACTGCTTATCTTTGAATTCTGGCTTTTCTATATACTACCTATTATAACTTGCTCAGTTTATCTGCCCATCCTGTGCCACAGTTTTCTCAACTTTAAAATGGAGATGATGATATTGACAATACCTGCCTCTTAAGATTATTGTGAGGATTAAATGAGTTAATTAATGAGTTAATTATAAACTAGCATGCCATATAGTAAGCATCATAAAAGTGTTTATATCTAATGGTGAAAATGGAATGCTTTTTCTCTAAGATGAGGAAAAAGGCAAGGATGTCTACTCTCATCATGTTTATTCAACATTGTGCTGAAAGTCTTAGTACCATAAATAAGCAAAGGAAATAAAAGGCAGGCAAACCAGAAAGGAATAAATAAAACCATCCCTATTTCTGGATGGCATGATTGTCTATGTAGAAAACTTCCAAGGAACCAACGAAAAACTCCTATAACTAATAAGTTCAGCAATGTTGCAATATACAAGGTCAACACAGAAAAATCAATTGAATTTCTATACACTAGCAATGAACACATGGATATGGAAATTTAAAATGCAATAAAATTTATAATCACTAAACAATATAAATACTTAGGTATAGATCTAACAAAACATATATAGGACTTGTATGATGCAAACTACACAATGTTGATAAAAGAAAACAAAGAAAATCTAGATAAATGAAGAGGCATATTATTTTCATGAATTGGAAAATTCAACAGAATAAAGATGTCAGTTCTTCCCAAATTGATCTACAGGTTGAATACAATTCCTATCCAAATCCCGCCAAAAGTTTTTGTAGATATAGAAAATAATATTAAAAACTTTATATGAAAAGGCAAAGAAACTGGAATAGCTAAAACATTTTTTTAAAAATAATAACATGGGAGGAATCTGTCAACTCAATATTGAGGCTTGCTATGTAGCTACAGTAATCAAGACTGAGTGGTACTGGTAGAGAGATAGACACCCTAAGATCAGGAACGTGACAAGAATGCCCACTTTTACCACTGCTATTGAAAACTGTGCTGAACGTTCTAGCTGGAGTAATTAGGCAAGGAAATGAAATAATAAAAGACATTCAAACTAGAAAGGATAAAGTATAGCTATCTCCATTTGCAAATGACATTATCTTATATATAGAAAAACCCAAAGAATTCACAAGAAAGTTCCTAGAGCTAATAAACAAATTTAGCAAAGCTGTAGGATATGAGATCAACACATAAATCAGTTGTATTTCTATACATCTGCAATAAAATATCTGAAAAGGAAATTAAGAAAGCAATTTAAATTACAATAGTATGTAAAATAATAAAATACCTATAAATAAATTTAACTAAGGAGGTAAAATACTTATACACTTGTGCACTGAAAACTACAAAACTTTACTGAAAGAAATTAAAGATTTCCCCAAGATGGCCAACTAGAGAGGTCTAGCATTAGTCCCCCTCACAAAAGGAGACCAAAACAACAGACAAACAAATATACTTTGACTAGAATGACTAAGGAAATATGCTATGGAGCACCAGGAGAGTGACAAGATCCTGGTGAAGCATGGAAGATGGAAATAGCACCATAGAGAGCAGAGCAGGGCATCCAGCCTCTGTCCTGCCACAGGAACTGGCTCGGAATCAGGTGGAGAGAAGGTAAGTTGGAAAAGAGCCCAGCTGTTTCCACTGCCACCACAAACACTAGCGATCCTCACCACAAGGAAGTCCCCCATTCTTTTTGGGACCCAGGCACAGTTGAAGAATAGCTAGGAGTTAGTGTAGCTGCAGAGTCTCATAGTGGAAGCCCAGGAACAAGAAACCCCCTCCTGCTATGAGAAGCCATGATGCAGAACCATCTTGGAGTCACACCCGTGGCTGGAGTGTGCCCTACTCCAGACCCAGTGAGACTGTCTCCCTTTGCCTGTAGGCCCCACCTGCATTCTACCTTGTTCATATGTGCACTGGTAGAACCACAGCACCAGTGACATGGAGCCTAGGACAGACAGAAGGACCAAGACCCCAGTCTGTGAACCCAGGCAGCACACCCCCCAGGGGAGTTGGCAGACCAGCTGACTGGAAAAGCTGCCAAGGTGCAGTGGTTCCCCATGTTTGCACATACTCATCTTGCACAGCATACAGATCTGCTGAACCCACAGGTGCCTGTACCTCCCCCCACCAGGCGGGCAGGCAGACCAGCTGGATGAGGAAGCTGCCAGTAAATGGCTATTCTCCACATATGCACATACTCACCCTGCACGACCCATGGACCTGTTGAACCCACAGGTGCTGGTGATAGCAGCCAGGCCAGCAGTGACCCCTCTTCCCCCTAAAGCCCTCGGCAAGGCTGTTGGGGCCTGCTGCTTCCATGCAGTTTTGCTATAGGCTCAACAGCTGATCTGCTGGCCCAATACAGAGCTGCCAGGACCTGTTGCACCAGTGTATACCTCCTCCAAGACCAACAGCAGATAAGGCAGGAATTTGACCCTCCAAAGCAGGCCTCTACAGAACTTCCAGGCCCACAGAACTTCAAGGTACACCCATGCCAACAAGAAAATGCCAAGGGCCACACAGCCTAGGCCACAAAGGCACCCACAGAAAACTCCAAGATTGAATACAGCTGAAGAAGTCACATGAAGGCTGCACTACCACATTCACACAGATCCAAACTTAAAACATCCAACCTGTTTGTCAATATAGAAAACTTCTATAGGAGAAACTTCTATGGGGTTTTTTTGACTTTGTTGTGATTTCTATTTTTTTCTTCCATCATGTTGAGTTTCCTTAGTATTACCATTTGGGATTCTTCTTCAAGATATTTACCTGTTTCCTGTTGTTTGGTGTCTGGTATTGGAGATTTGAGTCTTCTTTTGGGGGAGTCATCATGTTTCCCTGTTTTTTCATGCTTCTCTTATCTATGCATTTATGTCTGGGCATCTGGTGGTGTAGACACTTCTTTTAATTTTAGGAGGCTACCAGCGCCACACTCTCCCTAGTGAGTTGCGGGGCTGGCCCCAAAAGTTGTTTTTTTTGAGAAGATAAGCAAAATAGACAAGCCGTTTGCCAGAGTAACTTACAAAAGAGGAAAGAAGACCCAAATAACAAAAATTAGAAATTGAAAAGGAACATTACAACCAATTCTACAGAAATACAAAGAATCATTAGAGTCTACTAGGAACAACCATATGCCAAGAAATTTGAAAATCTGGAGGAAATGGATAAATTTATGGGCACATACAAACTACCAGCAATGAACCAAGAAGGAATATACAATCTGAACAGATCAATAAGGACCAACGAGATTGAAGTAGTAATCAGCAGTCTCCCAACAAAGAAAAGCCCAAGCCAGATGGCTTCACTGTTGAATTCTACCAAACTTTAAAGAAGAATAACTACAAATCCTTTTTGAATTACTCTAAAAAATTGTAACAGGGGCTTTTCTCCCAAATTCATTCTCTGAGGCCAGCATCACCCTGATACCAAAATCATACAAAGACACATAAAAAAGGAAAACTACAGGCCAATATCCTTGATGAACTTAGATGCAAAAATCCTCAACAAAATATTAGTAAACAGAATACAATAGCACATTAAAATATTATAAACCATGATCAAGTGGGATTCATTCCAGGGATGCAAGGCTGGTTCAACATATGCAAGTCAATAAATGTGATACACCATATCAACAAATTCAAGGACAAAAAACATATGATTACCTCAATAGACATAGAGAAATCATTTGACAAAATTCAACATCTTTCCATGATAAAGACTCTCAACAAATTAGGTATAGAAGGAAAATATTTCAACATAGTAAAAGCCATCTATGACAAATCCACTACCAGCATCATCCTGAATTAGGAAAAGCTGTAACCTTTTCCTTCAAGAACAGGAACAAGACAACGATGCCCACTATCAGCACTCCTATGCAACATGGTATTGGAAGTAAAAGCCAGAGCAATTATGCAATAGAAGGAAATAAAGGCATCCAAATTTTAAAAGACAAAGTCAAATTGTCCCTGTTTGCAGCTTACACGATCCTATATATGGAAAAATCTTAAAACTGTACCAAAAAACCTCTTAGAACTGATAAACAAACTCAGTAAAGCTATAGGATACAAAATCAACACACAAAAATCAATAACATTTTTATATACCAACAACAAACAAGCAGAAAAAGAAATAAACAAGCCCAATTACAATAGCTACCAAAAGAATAAAATACCCAAGAATAAATTTAACCAAGGAGGTGAAAGATCTCTACAATGATAACTACGAAACACTGTTGAAAGAAATTAAAGACACCAAGATGGAAAGATATTCCATGTTCACAGATTTGAAGAATTAACATTGTGAAAATGTACATACTGCCCAAAGTGACCTACAGATTGAATGCAATCCCCATCAAAATACCAATAACATTCTTTACAGAAATAGAAAAAAGAATCCTAATATTCATATGGAATAACAAAAGACACTGAATAGCCAAAGCAATCCTGAGCAAAAAAGATAAATAAAGCCAGAAGCATTACACTACATGACTTCAAATTATATACAAAGCTATATTAACCAAAACATCATAGTACCAGTATAAAAACAGGCACACAGACCAGTGCAACAGAATAGAGAACCCAGAAATCAACCCATATACTTACAACCAACCAATCTTCAAAAGTCACCAAGAACATACATTGGGGAATGGAAAGCTTCTTCAGCAAATTGTGCTGGGAAAACTTGATATCCATATGTAGGAGAAGGAAACTAGGCCCATATATCTCACCATATACAAAAATCAACTCAAAATGGATTAAAGACTTACATATAAGACCTGAAAATACAGAACTACCAGAAGAAAACATAGGGGTAACACTTCAGGATGTAGAACTGAGCAAAGGCTTCATGAATAAGACCTCAAAAGCACAGGCAACAAAAGAATAAACAAATGGGATTATATCAAACTAAAAAGGTTCTGCACAGCAATGGAAATGATCACCAGAGCAGAAATTCAAAATACAGAATAGGAGAAAATATTTGCAAATTATACATCTGATAAGGGATTAATATCCAGAGTCTACAAGGACCTCAAACTACTTAACAGTGTAAAAACAAATAATCCAATTTTGAAATCGGCAAAGGAGCTGAATAGACATTTATCAAAAGTAGACATACAAATGGCCAACGAGTATATGAAAAAATGCTCATTGTCACTAGTCATTAGGGAAATGCAAATCAAAACCACATTGAGATATCATCTCACCCCAGTTAGACTGACTATTATCAAAAAGACAGAAATTAACAAATGTTGGTGAGGATGTGGAGAAAGGAGAACCCCTTCTACACTGTTGGTGAGACTGTAAATTAGTGCAGCCATTGTGGAAAACAGTATGGAGGTTTCCCGAACAACTACAGATAGAACTACCATATGATCCAGCAATCTCACTACTGGGTATATACCTAAAAGAATGGAAATCATCATGTTGAAGGTATGTATACCTGCACTCCCATGTTTATTGCTGTTCTATTTGCAATAGCCAAGATATGGAACTAGCCTAAATGTCCATCAATGGTTGAGTGGATAAGGAAAATGTGGTATAAATATACACAACAGAATACTACTTGGCCATAAAAAAGAATGGAATTCTGCTGTTTGAAGCAACATGGATGAGCCTGGAGAAAGTTATGTTCAGTGAAACAAACCAGGAAGAGAAAAAGAAATACCACATGACCTCCTTCATAAGTGGGAGCAAAAGGAAGGAAGGAAGGAAGGAAGGAAGGAAGGAAGGAAGGAAGGAAGGAAGGAGCAACAATCACAATAATGCAATCATCTTTCACAAGGCGAGGAACCCTGTGGTCACTAGAGGTGGTAAAGTGGGAGGGGGAGAGATGTTAGTAAGAAATTCGTTATGGACACAAGGAATGATTACATTTTGTAATGATGAACATGCTAATTATCTTGATTTGATCATCACACATTTTACACAGGTATGGATATTCAACTCTACCCCACAAATATGTATAATCAATTAATTTTCAATAAAATCCCCGAAATTAAAGAGGACCTACATAAATGGAAAGCCATCCAATGTTCCTGGGTAGGAAGACTTAATATCGTTAAGATGTCAATACAACTTATAGGGTTCTATAGTTTCAACACAATCCTTATTAAAATTCTAACAGCTTTTTTTTTTTTTTTTTGAGAAATGGAAAAGCTGACCCTCAAATTCATGTGGAGTTTCAAGGGACAACAAATAGCCAAAATGATCTTGAAAAAGAAGAAAAGTGGAGGTCTTACACTTCCCAATTTCAAATCCTACTTCAACACAATAGACATTTTTTTCAAAAGTATGTCGCTGGCATAATAATAGACATATAGAACAATATAGTAGTAGAAATTTAAGTCCAGAAATATACCCTTACATGTATGGTGAATTGATTTTCAACAAGGATGCCAAGTTTATTCAATAAAAAATGAGAAACCTCTCCATCAAGTTGTTCTGAGAGAACTGGATTTCTACAAGGAAAATAAGGAACTTTGACTCCTACCTCACAACATATAGAAGATAAACTCAAAATGAATCATCATCTTAAAGAGCTAAAACCATAAAATATTCATAGAAAATATGGGGTAAATATTCATGACCTTGGATTTCACAATGGATTCTTAGATATGACACCAAAAATGAGTCATAAAAGAAAAAAAAATAAAGTGGACTTCATCTGATAAAATTTGGATTTGTTGTCTCCCCCAAAACTCATGTCAAAATCTGATCCCCAACTTGGCAATGTTGGGAGTGGTTTGGATCTTGCAGGGGCAGATCCCTCATGAATAGATTAATGCCCTTCCTGGAGGGGAGGGGTAGTAAGTGAGATCTCACTCTCTCAGTTCCCAGAGAGCTGGTTGTTTAAAGGAGCTTGGCATCTCCCCTCCCTCTCTCTTGCTTCCTCTCGCCATGTGATCTCACATCACCAGTACCAGACTGTCTGCCACTTTCAAGCAGCCTGAGGCCCACACCAGTCGCAGCTGTCCCAGAATCATGAGCCAAATAAACCTCTTTTCTTTATAAACTACCCAGTTTCAGGTATTCTATTACAGCAACACAAAAAAGGACTAATACAGAAAATTGGTACCAAGGAGCGGGGTGTTGCTATACAGATACCTAAAAATGTGGAAGTGGCTTTGGAACTGGGTAATGGACAAAGGTTGCAGGACTCAGAAGAAGACAAAAAGATGAGGAAAAATTTGGGACTTCTTAGAGATTGGTTAAATGGTTGTGACCAGAATGTTGATAGAAATGAGGAAAGTAAAGGCCATGCTGATGAGGTTTCAGATAGGAATGAGAAACTTATTGGGAACTGGACAAAAGGTCACGCTTGCTACACTATAGCAAGGAACTTGGCTGCATTGTGTCCATACCCTAGGACTTTGTGAAAGGTGAGACTTAAGAGATGTGAACCAGAGTATTTGGCAGAAGAAATTTCTAAGCCACAAAGTAATTAGATGACTGCATGGCTACTTGCAACAGCCTATTTTCTCAGTTATGGCCACAAAGGCATGATGTAAAGCTGGTATTTATAATTAAAAGGGAAGCAGACAGTAAAGATTTGGAAAACTTGCAGCCTGGCCACATGGTAGAAAATGAGAGAGCATTTTCAAGAGAAGAATCCAAAGATGCAGCAGAGGGACTGGCTGCTAAAGACGTTAGCATGGCTATGAGGCAGCCGGGTGCTAATAGCCAAAAGAATGGGAGAAAGACCCTGAAGGCATTTCACAAATATTTCAGGTCACCCCTCCCATCACAGACCCAGAGAGGCCTAGGAGGCCTGAGTTGTTCCAGAGGACAGACCTGGGGCACCAACTCAGGAAGCTCTTCCCTACATCCTGGCCACTTTGGCTGGAACAGCCTTGCCTCAAATAAACCCAAGTGTGGTTTGTGCTACAGCTCCAGAGAGCAGAAGCTGGAAGTCTGGGTGGTGCCCATGTGGTAAGTGTGCAGGCTGGTGGAAGGCAAGAGCAGCAGAGGTGTGGCAGCCTCCACCCAGCTTTCAGAGGATGTATGGAAAAGCCTGGGGGCCCAGGCAGAGACCCGCTGCAGGGATAGAGCCACCACAGAGGGCATCTACTAGAGCAATGCTGAGCAAGAATGTGGGTTTGGAGCCCCCACAGAGAGCCACCAGGGCAGTGCCTAGTAGAACCAAGGGAGTAGGGCTGCCATCAGGACCCCAGAACTGTAGGGCCACTGGCAACATGCAACACTGGTCTGGAAAAGCCACAAGCACCAATGCAGCCCAGTGGGATGCTCCCAGCAGAGCCATGGGGGCGGGGCTGCCTGAGGCTTTGGGTGCCCAAATCCCCCACTGATCCTAGGGTGCAGGACTTGGAGTCAAAGGAGATTATTCTGGAGCTTTAAGATTTAATGTCTGCCTTGCTGGGTTTCAGACTTGTTTGGGGCCTATTCTTCCCTTTTGGAGTGGGAATGTGTACACAATGTCTGTTCTACCATGGTATCTTGGAAGTAGATAAATTTGTTTCTGACTTTTATAGGTTCACAGCTGGAAGGAATTTGCCTTTGGTCTCAGATGAGACTTTGGCTTTGGACTTTTAATTTGATGCTGGAATGAGCTAAGACTTTTGGGACTGTTGGGATGGAATGATTGTATTTTGTACATGAGAGGGACATGAGTTTTGGAGGGCCAGGGATGGAATGATAGAGTTTGTATGTGTTGTCCCCACAAAGCTCATGTCAAAATCTGATCCCCAACTTGGCAGTGTCAGGAGAGGTTTGGATCATGGGCTGTGGATCCCTCATAAATAGATTAATGTCTTCCTTGGAGTGGGGAGAAGTAAGTGAATTCTTGCTCTATTAATTTCCAGGAGAGCTGGTTGTTTAAAAGACCCTGGCACCTCCCTGTTTTTCTTGCTTCCTCTCACCATGTGATCTTGCATCCGCTGGCTGCCTGCTGCTTTCTGCCATAAGTAGAAGCAGCTTGAGGCCTGCACCAGATGCAGGTATCCCAGAATAGTGAGCCAAATAAACCTCTTTTCTTTATTAATTACCCAGTCTCAGGTATTCTGTTATAGCAACACAAAAATGGACTAAAACATCATCAAAATTAACTTTTGTGCATCAAAGGATATTATCAAGGTAGTGACAAGACAACCTACAGTGCAGGACAAAACGTTCACAAATCATATATTTGATAAACATATAGCATAAAGAATATATAAAGAATTCCTAAAACTTAACAAGAAAAAGACAAACAACCCAAATAAAGTATGGGCAAAGGACACAAATAGATATTTTTCCAAAGAAGATATACAAATGGCCAATAAGCATATGAAAACATGCTCAATATCATTAGTTATCAGAGATATGCAAATCAAACCACAATAAGATACTATGTCATACCTACTAGGATAGTTATAATTTAAAAAATGGAAAATAATATGTTGACAAGGATGTGGATAAATTGCAATCCTCATACATTGCTATGGGAATGTAAAATGGTCTAGCCACTGTAGAAAACAGTTTAGTAGTTCCTCAAAAAGCTAAACATAAAATTGCCATGATTTAGCACTTCCACTTTTAGTAATATACCCTCCAAAAATTGAGAACAGGGACTTAAACAGATACTTGTGTACAAATATTCATTGCAGCACTTTTCACACTAGCCAAAAGTTAGAAACAACCCAAGTGTCTATCACCAGATGAATGGATAAACAAAATGGAATAGTATTCATCTATAACAAGGAAAGAAGTTATGATACATGCTACGACATGGATGAACCCTGAACACATTATGTTAAGTGAAATAAACCAGATACCGAAGGACAAATATTGTATGATTTCATATATATAAAATATCTAGAATAGGTAAATTCATATAGACCCAAAGATTAGAGGTTATCAGTGGCTGGGACAAGAGAAGAATAGGAAGCCTTTGCTTAATGGTTACAGAGTTTCTGTTTGGGGTGATAAGAATGTTTTAAAAATTGATAGTGGTGATGGTTGTAAAACATTGTGAATGCAGTCAGTGGCACTGAATCGTATACTTTAAAATGGTTCAAATGAAAATTACATATATGTAACCCGATTTTTAAAAATTTGGCATAATCATGCAATAGGATACTATGCAACAGTGAAAATGAATGAATGACAGCTATACTTATTAATATGGATGAATCTCACGAGCATATTATTCAGACAGAAGCAAGTTACAAAGGAACTTACAAAGGAATATTATTTCATTTGTATAAATTTCACATAAACTTATATAAAGGCAAACTTAAACTACGTTGTTTAGGGACACGTATATAAATTCAAAAATATTAAGAAAAGCAAGGCAGTGATTACCACAGAGCTGTTAACCGGAAATAACAGGGATTGGATCGATGGGGGTCTTCTGGCATGCTGGCAATGTTCTGTTTCTTGACGTGGATGGTGACTACATGGGTGTTTGATTTCTATTGTTTCAACCCTTGCTATCAGAATTATTGGCATCACCTGGAAGCTTGTTAGAAACGCTTGTTAGTCTTTATCCCAGATGTGCATTTCAACAGATCGCCGGGTGATTCCTGTGTGTATTTAAGTTTGAGAAGCACTACTGTGAACTTTAAATATGCTTTACGCACGTTTTCTGAAGGTGATATATGTCTCATAATTTTAAAAATATGCTCCTAATGTATTTCAGGCTATCAGGCTATTCGCGGAACAGTTTTCGATCTCTGCTGCAACCAGTCATATATACATATAAGACTAATAATGAACATTTATGTGCCAGACACGCATATCACTTCACTGAAATCTTAAAGCAACCTCGAGGTAGGCTCCATTACTGTCCTCGTTTAACAAATGAAGAAACTGAGATGCAGAGAGGTCAGGTGGGATCTGAGAAGCTTCTGTTAATCTCCAAAGCCAGCATTCCGAAGCTGCACGAAGACTAGTGAATCGCTGCGTTGGTGGAGCAGAAAGGAGGGCTGTGGGAGTCCGCCCTGGCCACGGAGGCGCCTAAAGAGAGACCCCGCCGACTAGTCCTAGGACCCGCCGCCGCCAAGCCGGCCTTCAAGGCTGCAACGCCCTTGTTCCTCCCTCTCTGCAAGCCCCGCCTACTCCCCTCATTTGGCTGCAAGGCGCTTGGGGGCGGGTGTGGCGGTCACCGCGGGTTTGGCCTGACAGCGAGCTTCCTGACACCCCACCCTGCCTGCGTTGGCGGGGCACACGCCCGAGAAGGCGACAGAAGCCCCGGACTCTCCTGCACCTGTGTCACCCGAAGTCCCGAGCCCTCCACAGCGCACGCCCACCCGGGGTCAAACGGGGGAGCTGGTTCTGCGCGCCCACAGCCCGGGCTACCTGTTCGCAGCCCAACTGTCCCTATTGCCACCATCATTTCTGGAACTCTCCGGGCTCTGCTACTCCTTAACTGACAGAGATTTTTGTGCTTTAACACCCCCCCCCCAACCCCACCACGACCACAAACAATAAATAAACCTAAACGCTGCAGTTTTCTGATATTCCCTTCCCCAGCCCCCAGATTTTACTTGCACAAACTCTCTCAATATGAATCACAATATAATGAAACGTATTTGGCATTTAAAGACACTGAATATTACCTTAGGTTTCCACTTCGTGCCCTTAGTTAACTGACAACATAAAACATTTTCAAAGTGTAAAATTATTTGAGGGGATATCGTTCTTGAGGAAAGCCTTAAGTGCAAAATACTTTAAAAAACCGATACCATAGATGGTAACTTTCTGCAGGAAGTAATATTTTGCAGTGATTCATTATTCATTACAGTTACAATGAAAGGTGCATGATACTAGGATTTAAAGTGGAATAAAATGTTCTTCCTTCAAGCTTTGCAAATCCAGCTGTTTGTTTTCATATTTGTGTATACCTATTAGTTTTAATTACACCAATAATTTCCCTGGGTTCTCAAATTTACATTAGCTTTTAAAGTATAGAGAAAACATTCCTCATATAAATTAATCATTTGTGCAAATGGCAGACAAGGAAGTTATTGGTTTGTATTGTAATTATTGTAGTTCATGTTTTGAGCTCACTTGAACAATTGCTAAATTAATAATTATCATTTACGTAAGCAGATTAGGTCATCTGCACTCATTTACAATTATAATTCAGAATGATTAGATGTTCTTCAAATTTCCCAATTTCTTTAATGCCCTTATTAAAATTGTACATTAAAGAATTTTCCAATTAAGTCTATTATCATAAGTAAATTTGTCTTAGTACATATAATTACTGCCATGCTATTGCATATAAATTTTCAGTTAATCCATCTCTTTTCCAAGTGTATGGCAAAACAAGTTGTCGTAATGTTGTTTGCAGCATTTGCTTAAAAGCCATCATTTTTAAAACTCACAAAGCCAAATCATTATGAGTAGTATAAAATAATATATGAAATTATTCTATAAAACAGGTCTCATACCAAGGATTACTTGAATGTTGCTTGCTCTTTACTGTGATATATAGTTTGTGGGAAGAGAACTTTTGACTTACTGCAAAGATTCTTTGATACTATAGAATGCCAAGGAATGTTTAAAATATTTAAAATGCATGCATAGTTGAAAAAACATTGACTTATTTTTCAAATTATAGATGTATATTTATTACATGCCAGTTGGAAAATACAGAAACACATAAAGAAGGAAAGAAGATGATATGTAATTTCGTCAACCGTAGATAATCTTTGTTAACATTTTGGTTTTTATCTTTGAAGCCTTTTTAATGGATTTTTATCTATCTATCCATCTGTGTGTGATATGCAGTAACAAAATTGAGGTTGTATATACTGTTCACATTCTCAGTTTTTGTGGCTTCAATGAAGAGGACAATCTTTTCTTCCATTTTGTCTTTGCCACAGAACTAACTTACTTATGTGTTTGTTATAAGAATTCTGAACTTGAAGAACAAAGTTCTTTTTAAACAAAGGTATTTGAATTCCAACTTTCACACTTACTAGCTGGGTGACCTTGGACAAGACAATCATTCTGTGCCTCAGTTGTCTCATAAGTAAAATGGAGATAATGATAGTTTACATACTTTAGAGAGTTGTGAGGCTCAAATGGGTTAATTTAATATGAAGCTCGTACAACAGTGCCTGACATAGTAAGTGCTATGTAAGTATTTTCTGTACTAATTATTTTACTAGCTTTCTGTGGGTTAAATAATTAGTTTGATGCTAAGGTACTCAAATCTTGGAGATTTTATTTTAGGTTAGTAATATCATTACTGTGTGAGAGTTGATCTTTTCAGGTGGTGCATGAAGAACATTATATCTACTCTGTATATACCACACAAAAACCAGCCCTGGGTATGGAGAATGGGTGGTAAGAGAGGAGAGACAAATAGGAACCCAATTTAGAGACAATATAGAAAGAGATCTTCCTTCTGTTACCTAGTTTTAGTTTGCATTTTAGAATTTAGTATCAATGGAATCATATGTATGTGCACGTTTCTGTCTGATTTCTTTCATTCCGCATAATGTCTTTGAGATTCATCCATGTTGTAATTTATTCCTTATCATTGCTGAATGGTGTTTCATTGCACTGAATATTCCACAATTTGTTTATCCACTTACTTGTTGATGAACATTTGAGTTATTTCCAGTTTTGGGTGATAAATTAGTTGCTTGCTAAAGCTGGGTCTTACTGGTTGCAGGCGCTGATTGTGCACATCTTTTCTCAATGCCACGATCAGTGATGTCAAGTTGGTAGCTTGAAATCAACCATTGTGAGCGTATTTACACTAAGGAAACTGGCAAATCAGGGCTTTTTCCCCCTGGGGAGCCAGTTTACTAGTACTCCACTGGCTATTATGAAAAAAAAGATGCTTTATGTAGGGATGTAGTTCCATTTTTCTTAGATAAATACCTAAGGAGAAGGATTTCTGGATCATATTGTAAGTGAATATTTAACTTTATAAAAAACCACCAGGGATTTTCCAAAGTGGTTGTACCATTTTACATTCCTGTAAGAAATATATGAAAGTTCTGTTTGTTCCACATCCTCACCAGTATTTGATATGGTCAGTTTTTAAATTTTAGCCATTATAGTGGTTGTGTAGTTGTAGTGTCTCTGTAGTTTTAATTTGCCTTTCTATGAAGACAAATAATGATGAACATTTTTTCATGTGCTTATTGGCTATTCCTATACCTTCTTTTTTGAGTTTCTATTTATGCTTTTTTGACCATTTGGTGGTGGTGGTGGTGGTATTTGTCCTCTTATTATTGAGCTGTGAGACTTCTTTATATATTTTTGATACAAGTTCTATATCAGATATATGTATTTCTAATATTTCCCCCAATCTATGGCTTGCCTTTTTATATTCTTAATTGTGTCTTTCAAAGAGCAGAAGCTTTTAATTTTTACAAGGTCCCTTTTATCAACTTTTTTTTTTATGGTTCATACTTTTTTGTATCCTATATAAGAAATCTTTGTTTACTTCAAGGCCACAATTTTTTGCTGTGTTTTTTTCCCAACAGGCTTATAGTTTTAGCTTTTATATTTAGATAAACAATCCATTTTTGAGCTAATGGTGTGAGATAAAGGTTGTTGTTGATTCTTGCCCCATGTGAACATAAGTAGTTCCAGCATCGTTTGTTGAGAAAACTGTCCATTCCCCAATTGAATTTCCAAGGCAGTTTTGTTGAAAATCAATTGACTCTGCACGTGTGGGTTTATTTTTGACTCTTCTATTCCATTCATCTGTATGCCTACTCTTGATTAATGTAGCTTTATGATAAGTGTTAAAATCAGATAGTTTAGGCCCTCCAACTTTGTTCTATTTTTTGTCTTTTTTTTATTGAAACATGTTGATTACACGTATTTGTGGGGTCTAGAGTTACATTTCAATACTTGTATACAATGTGTGATGATCAAATCACGGTCATGAGCATATTCATTATTACAAAACTTAATCACTTATTTGTGATGAAGACATTCAATTTCCTCTCTTCTAGCCATTTGATAATATGCAATAAGTTATTTTTAATTATAGATGCCTAGCTCAACTATACACTAATAGAACTTATTTTTTCCTATCTGGCTTGTCTGTGTCCAATAACCAACCTCTCACTATCCACCCTCCCCCTCCCCCTTTCATGTCGGAAGTAACCACACTTCTGCTCTCTTCTTCTGAAAGTTCAACTGATTATTTTTTTGTTGTTGGTTTATTTATTTATTTACCTCCCACTTCTGAGTGAGAACATGTAGTATTTCTCTTTCTGTGCCCTGCTTGTTTCACTTAACATAATTTTCTCCAAGCTCATCCATGCTGCTGCTAGTGCCTGAATTTCACTCTTTTTTATGGCTGAGTATTATTCCATTGTGTATATATACCATATTTTCTTTTTTTTTCAGATTCGTTGTTTAGATTTTAGACATTCTAATAGGTATATTATCTCATTGCTTTTTTAAAATTTGCAATTCTCTAATGACAAATAATGTTGAGGATCTTTTTTATGATTATTTCCTATCTGTATACACTCTTTGGTTAGATGTCTGTTTAGATGTTTTGTTTATTTATTTTGTTTGTGTTGATTATACATATTCATGGACCACAGAACTGACTGTCAGCACCTGTGCCCAAGATGTTGTGATCAGACCAATACTATCAGCATACCCACCACCTCAAATTGCAATTATTCCCCATGTCCCCAGGTTGACATCTCTCCAATCCCCCTATCCTCCCCGCTCCCAGCAACCCTAGGTCTGTTCTCTCCCTCTGCAATTCCAACACACCACTGTTGTCCATCTTTCCTTCCTTCTTTCTCCCTTAGCTCCCACTTTTGAGCAAGAATGTGCAGTATTTTTCCCTCTGTGCCAGGCTTATTTCACTTAACATAATTTTCTACAAACTCATCCATGTTGCTGCAAATGGCAGAATTTCATTCTTTTTTATGATTGAGTAGTATTCCATTGTGTATATATACCACATTTTCCTTATCCAGTCATCCATCTATGGATATTCAGGTTGGTCCCATAATTTGGGTATTGTCAATAGAGCTATGATTAGCATGGGAGTGCAGGTGTTCCTTCGACATGATGATTTCCATTCCACTTCCAAGTAGTGATATTTCTGGATCATATGGTACTTCTGTTTGTAGGTGTTTGAGGAGTATCCATACTGTTTTCCATTATGGTTGTACTAATTTACAGTCCCACCAACAGAGTAGGAGAGTTCCTCTTTCTCTGCCTTCTCACCAGCATTTGCTATTCACAGTCTTTCTGATTATAGCCAGTCTAACTGGAGTGAGATGATATTTCAATGTGGTTTTCATTTACATTTCCCTGATGATTAGCGATGTTGAGTGTTTTATCAAGTACCATTTGGCCACTTGAATGTCGTCTTTCAAAAAATATCTGTTCAGCTTCTTTCACCATTTTTAAATTGGGTTATTTTTTTTTTACAGTGTAGTTGTTTGAGTTCCTTGTATATTCTGGATAGTAATCCCTTGTCAAAAGTATAGTTTGAAAATATTTTCTTCCATTTTTAGGTTGTATTTTCACTCTATTGATTTTTTCCTTTGCTATACAGAAGCTTATTAGCTTAATATAATCCCACTTATTTATTTTTTTTTCTTTTGTTGCATGAGCTTTTGGGGTTTTATTCATAAATTCTTTGCCCAGTCCTACTTCCTGGAGTGTTTCACTTATGTTTTCTGTAGTAGTTTTATAGTTTCAGGTCTTATATCTAAATCTTCAATCCATTTTGACTTGATTTTGGTATATGGTGAGAGGTGCAGTTCTAGTTTCATTCTCCTGCATATGGATTTCCAATTTTCCCAGCACTATTTAATGAAGAAGCAGTCTTTTCCCTGATGTATGTTCTTGTTGCCTTTGTCAAAGACCAGTTGGTTGTAGGTATGTGGTTTGATTTCCAGGCTCTCTATTCTGCTCCATTGGTCCGTGTGTCCGTTTTTATGCTAGTACCATGCTGTTTTGGTTACTATAGCTTTGTAGTATAGTTTGAAATCTAGTAGTGTTATGTCTGCAGCTTTATATTTTTTGCTCAAGATTGCTTTGCCTATTTGGGCTCTTTTGTTGTTCCATATAAATGTCATGATTTTTTTTTTCTATTTCTGTGAAGAATGTCAATGGTGTTTTCATAGGGATTGCATTGAATCTGTAGATGGCTTTGGGTAGTATGGACATTTTCACAACATTGATTTTTCTAATCCAAGTGAATGTCTTTCCACCTATTTGTGTCTTATTTAGTTTATTTCAGTAGTAATTTGTAGTTCTTATAGATATCTGCAGCCATGTAGGCCTTTTCAATTCCTAGAATGTTGCCAAACTCTCTCCCACCTTCAGACTCTCTGCCTGAATTTCAACTTCCAATCTTACCTCCAAATCTTTGTCCAATTACCACTCTTCCCTCAGGTTTCAGCTTGAGTTTCACTGACTCAGAGGAACTAACTATGAGGTTTCTATCTAAATTAGCCTCTGTAATTAGTATTTTTCATAAAGTCCTGCTCTTTTCCTTTAGGCACTTATCAGAATTTGTAATTATATACTTATTTGTAATGTGAAAAATGTCTGTTTTACTCAGTAGACTGTAAGATCATGAAGGCAAAGACTGTCTGCCTCTTTCATTTGTCAATCCTTGGCACTTAGTACATGACCCTGACAAATAGCAGGCGTGTAAAGTAAATGCTTACTGAATGATAAATTTTCAGTTGTAATGGAAAGTTCCTTATTTATCTATCTCCTTAATGAAAACTGAATCTTACTTACCATAAGCCAAGCAATCATTAAGCCCTCTATGAACTATTGACTAATCTTATTAAGTTGTTTTGACTGTAGGACTAGCAGACACCTGTTCCTGGTTTTAATAGGTGAGATTATGCCAGTAGCTTGTATTAATTTCCTATAGCGTTTCTGAGAATTTCTCTGTTAATAGCCTTTATGTTTTCCTTTAATGCTCTTAATGGCTGATCCTCACCACACTCCACTATCCAAGCCCCACTGCTGTCACTCCTGTTCATGCCATTTTCAGAACTATGCTTTAACTTGCTATGGTCAAGCCAAACTATGAATTTAAGATGGCAATCCTTCTGAAAAACACTGAATATTTTAGACCTAAGTACAGTTGGTCCTTCTTATCCATGGGTTCCACATCCATAGATTCAACCAACCATGGATAGAAAATATTGGGGAAAAAGTTTCATCTGAACTTAACATGTACAGACTATTTTTCTTGTCATTATTCTCTGAACATTACAGTATAACAACTATTTATATAACATTTAGATTGTATTAGGTATTATAAGTAATCTAGATATGATTTAACGTATATGAGAGGATGTATGTGGGTTATATGCAAATACTGTACCATATTATATCAGGGACTTGAGCATATCCAGATTTTGGTACCAATCCCCTGTGGATACCAAGGGACAACTGTATTCAAATTTATCTCTTTGGAAATTACATCCTCCCATTTTTAGTAGAGGTCAAAAGTGTAGGCATCTCCAATTAGAGATGTGGGGAGAAGATTATTCCTACAAAAATCTTATAATCCCCATCTCAAGTAGGATATGACTATGGGTTATGAGTCAACTAGTAATAGAGGACAGAGAACATAATTTTCCCATTTTATTAGAATTGCTGTCTTTAGGTACAAGCCCTTCCTCACTTGCCCTGTCCTTGTAGGTCTGCACTTCTTTGTCCACTCACAATATGTCTCATCTGAGGATACAGCTTAGCATAATGGCTAAGACTTTGGACTCTGGAGCCAGATTGTCAGGGTTCGGATCCTTGACTTCAATATCTATTAGCTGTATGACCTTAGTAAGCTACTTAAGCTGGCTATGTACTAGTTTCCTCATACACAAAATGGGGATAATGAAAATCAAGGATAATAGTACTACCTACTTCATAGAGTTATAAGAGGATATGGTGAATTTATATTTGCAGTGCTTAGCACAGGGCTTGGCATATGATAAGTATGATATTACTTTTTTTTGTTTTCATTTTGAATGAAGTTCTTCCTTAAAGGGGGTGTGTGCACAAGAACTTGCTCTTTTATTCTTATCATTAGCCATTTTTGAATTTAGAAGGCATGAAAATGACTGCAAGTAGGCAGGGAATTACATAGTGTAATAGTCCATCCTATGAAAGCATTTATGACCACCTCCTTGTCATTCTTCTTGTGTATATGTGATAGAAGAGAGTTATTAACTGCCAAAACCCAAGGATGCCCCCTTCTTGTCTCTGATGTTTTGAAGATGCCAGGGTCTTTTTGGACTTGTCCACGCATATACCAGTCCACTAGTAGTCTAGATTCAGGGCATTTAGCCCAACTGTTTACATTCTGTTGTCTATGATGGCCTATCATCCTGGTTTGCTCAAGATATTCCCAGGTTTAGCACTGAAATTACTGTGTCTCAGGAAACCCCCCAGTCCCAAGCAAACTAAGACAGTTGGACACTATTTGTCACTGTCTTTTGCATACCTATGCAGATCTCTCAGAACCTTTTTCCTCACACATGCATCTGATACAAAGCTATTGATTTTACTTGTGATCTAGGTGGTAGCTAAGCTCAAATTTGATATACCCTATTTCATGCCACCCTGCTGCTTGTGCCACCAACCTGTAACATTCTTTCTTCTAGAAATAGAAGTCATGCTGTGATGTTACTAGAGTTTTTATTTTCTGGTACTGGGCTAATGGTTTACCTTTTTGGTAAAACTTTTGACTCCAACAAATGGGAGCATGACAAAAGCTTATTCTCCTTATTATCTCTCCCTTTAATTTTTTTATTGACATAATTCTTTTCTAAAGTGCACTATTCAGTGGTTTTTAGTATAATCACAAGGTTGTACAACCATCACTACTGTCTAATTCCCTCTTAACCCTAAGAAGAGATCCTGTGTTCTTCAACAGTCATTCCCAATTTCCCCACACACATACCCGAGGCCCTGGAAACCACTCATGCACTTTCTGCCTCTATGGAATTGCCTATTCTGGACATTTCACAAAATAGAATCACACAACATGTGGACTTTTGTGTCTGGTTTATTTCACTTAGCATAATGTTTTCAAGGTTCATTTAATTTGAAGCATGTATCAGTAATTCATTCATTTTTTTGTTTGTTTCCATGTCTTACTTATTTTTTAAAATTATTTTGTGGTAAGAACACAACATGAAATCTACCCTCAAATTCTTTTTTTTTTTTTTCCTTTTTGTCTTTTTTCGTGACCGGCAACGGATCGCAACCCTCAGTGTCGCGCCCGTACCGGACCGGGACCGGCAGGGGGATCGCAACCCGCGGTGTTGCACCCGCACCTCACTCAGCCAGTGAGCGGCCGGTCTGTATGTGGGATCCGAACCCTTGGCAGGAGTGCCGCCCGCTCCCAATTGGCGCGCTGTAGCAGTGCGCCACTGGGCCGGCCCATACCCTCAAATTCTTTTTTTTTTTTTTTCCTTTTTGTCTTTTTTCGTGACCGGCAACGGATCGCAACCCTCAGTGTCGCGCCCGTACCGGACCGGGACCGGCAGGGGGATCGCAACCCGCGGTGTTGCACCCGCACCTCACTCAGCCAGTGAGCGGCCGGTCTGTATGTGGGATCCGAACCCTTGGCAGGAGTGCCGCCCGCTCCCAAGTGGCGCACTGTAGCAGTGCGCCACTGGGCCGGCCCATACCCTCAAATTCTTAACTGTAGACACAATGTTGTGCAACAGATCTCTAGAACTTAATCATCCTGCATAACTGAAACTCTATACCCACTGAACAGCAAGTCTTCATTTCCCCCTCCCCCCTCATTCATTTTTATGGCCAAATAATATTCCATTGTATGGATATACTATACTTTGTCTATTCATTCATCAGTTGATAGACATTTCAGTTGTTTTTATTTGTTGGCTGTTATGAATAATGCTGCTATGAACATTTGTGTGCAATTATTTTGAGTGGGGGTGTGTTTTCATTCCTCTATGCTTAAATATTTGAGGAACTGCAAACTGTTTTCCAAAGTGACTGCTGCATTTTTACATTCCCATGAGCAATGTATGAAGGTTCTGATTTCTCCAACGCTTGTTATTATCTCACTTTTTGAGTATACCTATCCTAGTGGGCATGAAGAAGAATCTCACTGTGGTTTTGATCTACATTTCCCTCATGGCTAAAGATGTTCAGCATCTTTTGATGTATCAGCTGCATATCTTCTTTGTAGAATTGTCTATTCTTTACCGATTTTTTAATTGGGTTATTTGTCTTTTTCTTATTCAGTTGTAATAGTTCTTTATATTCTAGATATAAGTCCTTTAATAGTTATATAATTAGCAAATAATTTCTATCAAATTTTGGGAAAACATTTCACTTTCTTAATAGTGTCCTTTGATGCAAAAAAGTTTTTAATTTTGATCAAGTCCAATTTATCTATTTTTCTTTTGCTCTTTGTATTTTTAGGGTCATTTCTAAGAATCCATTGCCAAATCCAAGATCACGAATATTCACCCCTGTTTTCTTCTGAAGAGTTTTATATAGGCTAAGAGTATATAGATCTTTGATCCATTTTTGATTTAATTTTTGTATATGATGTGAGGGTAGAAGGACAATTTCATTCTTTTACGTGTGACTATCTGGTTGTTCCAGCATCATTTGTTGAAAAGACTATTCTTTCCTCATAAAAGGGTCTTGGCACCCTTGTCAAAACTCAATTGAGTGTGGATACATGGGTTTATTTCTAGAATATCAATCCTATTTCATTGATCTATATGTCTATCGTTATACCAATACCACATTGTCATGATTATTGTTGCTTTGTAGTAAGTTTTGAAGTTGAGAAGTATGACTCTTCCTACTTTTTCTTTCTCAAGATTGTTTTGGCCTTTCTGGGTTCCTTGAATTTCCACATGAATTTTAGGATCAGATTGCCAGTTTCTAAAGAGAAGCCAATTGAGATTCTGATAGAGATTGTTTTAAATCTGTACATCAGTTTGGGAGTTTTGTCATATTAAGAATATTAAATTTTCCAATCAGTGAACATGGGATGTCTTTCCATTTATTTAGATATTTTTCAATTTCTACAGTCTTTAGTAGTTTTCAGGGTGTAAGTTTTACAATTCTTTTTTAAAGTATATTCCTACATATTTTATTCTTTTAGATGCTACTGAAGATTTAATTGTTTTCTTAGTTTTATTCTTGGAACATTCAGTGCAGGTGTATGGAAATACAATTGATTTTTGTGTACTGATCTTGATCCTGTAATCATGCTGAAATCATTTACCACTAATAGGTTTTTAGTGAATTCCTTAGGATTTTTTATATACAAGACCATGTCATCTGTAAACAGAAATAGTTTTACTTTTTCCTTTCAATCTGGAGGTCTTTTTATTTCATTTTCTTGCTACTATATATTTTTGAATTAATTTCTTAGTGGCATATCTGGGGTTATAATTAACATCTTATAACAATCTATTTCAGATTTATACCAACTTAATTTCAACAGTATGCAAAATGTTTGCTTTTATATAACTCTATTCCTTTGTGCTGTTATTGTCATACAAATCACACATTTATACATTGTGTGTTTATCAACACAGATGTATGATTGTTGCTTTATGCAGGTGTCTTACAAGCAAAAATATATTTATATTTACCTATACAGTTACTTTTGCTATTGTTCTTTATTCTTCATGTAAATTCAACTTACTGTCTTTTTATTTCAGCCTGATGATATTCCTTTAATATTTCTTGTAAGAGCAGGTTGGCTAGCATCATATTCTGCCAGTGTTGTTTACTTGGAAATATCTGTATTCCTTTATTTATTTATTTATTTGTGTGTTTTATGAGATACAGTTTGCTGTTTCAATACATGCATACATTGTATAATGATCTAATCAGAATAGTTAGCATACCTATCACCTAAAAATTTAGCCTTTCTTTGTGGTTTATAACATTCAAGATTCTATTTTCTGGCTACTTTGAAATGTACAGTCAATATTTTTAGCTATAGTCACCCCAGAGTACCAGAACCCTCCTTTATTTTTGAAGAATAGTTTTTCTTAATACAGAATTCTTTTAGCAAGTTTATAATTTTGACTATGTCATTCTACCACCTCCATGGTTTCTGATGAGAAATCAGCTCTTAGTATTATTGTGGATCCCTTTTATGTAAGTCGGGTTTTTTTGTTTGTTTGTTTTTACTGCTTTCAAGATTCTCTCTATCTTTATCTTTTTTACATTTCTATCACCATGTGTCTAAGTGTGACTCTTTTTGAGTTTATTGAGCTTCCTGGATATGCTAATTAAAGTTTTTCTTCAAATTAGGGATGTTTTCAGCCATTATATTTTCAGATATTTTGGTGCCCATTTTCTCTTTCCTTTCCTTATGAAACTTCTATATAATGAAATGCTTGATGGTGTCCCAAAGGTCTCTGGGGCCCTTTTTTTAAAAAAAAAATTATTTATTCTTTTAAAATTTTATTTATTTATTTATTTAATTCTTTTTTTTTCTTTGTTTTTCAGACTGAATAATATTAATTGCCTATCTTCAAGTCTACTGATTCTTTTTTTGGCCAGCTCAAATCTGATGGTGAGCTCCTCTAATGGATTTTTCATTTGTTATTGAACTTTTTAACTATGGAATTTCTATTTGGTTTCTTTTTATAATGTCTATCTCATTATTGATGTTTTCTACTCATGCTTTCTTTAGTTCTTCAGACCTACTTTTATTTAGCTCTTTGAACATGTTTAAAATAGCTGATTTAAAGTCTTTTTCTGGTAAGTCAAATGTCTTGGCCCCATCAAGGAGAATTTTTATTGATTGCCTTTCCCCGCTGTGTATGGTACATACTTTGTTGTGTTTTTGCGTGCCTCATATTTTTTGTTAAAAACTGGACACTTTACTTATGTAAGTAATGAAGTAAGTCTGGAAATCAGATTTTCCCCTCCTCAGGGTTTCTTGTCATTGCACTTTGTTGTTGTTTTTTCTGCTGTTTGATTTTTTTCAGTGACATTTTTGAATGAATCCTGTAAAGTCTGTATTATTTGTTTTGTGTGGTGACTGAAATCACTCCGTACTTAGTGCGGTAGTCAGTTAATAATTAGACAGAGATTACCTGAAATTCCTAGAACCAATCATTTTCCTAGTCTTTTCAAAAGGCTCCGTGTGTGTGTTGAGGCATGTCTTCAGCACTCAGCAAGGTGTAGCCACCTCTGCCTGGGTTCAAACTCATAGTCACACTTTGACAGGGAAAAAATATAACAATACACATGCTCACATGCTATTATTGATTATTTTCTTGCGTAATTTATTTACTTGCTCTGAAGCATGATGGGAAGCTATAAATGGACTCATTAAATGTCCAAAACATTTAAAAATGATATTAGATTCCTTATTCATTTTATTAACTGGAAGGTAATAACAATATGTTATAACTAATTTCTAATTGCTCCAACCTATCTTGGTACTACATTCAGTGCTTTAGGAGAAATAAGTCATTATGGCCTTTTGTACTTAGAATTCAGTGTTTGCTCTAACTCTACTAAACTATCTTTATGGTGTGTATTTTTATTTTTTGCCTTTTAAACTACTATCTTTTCTAAGATGATCTTTAAAAATAATCCAGAAATATAAATCAATGAAGGGGCACTTTCATTTTGACTATCCATGATACTGTTGATATAAATTTTCTGATTTTGTTTTACTAAAGGTGAAGCAGGTTATATAAAACTCATGTACTTTTAAGCTACCATGAACTTAGTCATAAAAGAAGCCTTTAAAATTTGGCAAACAGAACTGTTTGATAGTTGGAAACATTATGGAGAAAAACTTTCCTTGTCTTAAAGCTGAGATGTCATTTGAGTTAGTCTAGCGTGCAAATTAATGTGCTTGAGTTTAGTGAAGGAAGATATGTGAATGTCTCAAAGATTAGTAGTTAGGATTATAAGTGATAAGGAAGGATAGCAAAGTACAGAGAAAAAAATGATTGAATTTAATAGTCCCCAAAGAACAATGTTCCAAATCTTGCTCAAAATTTTTCAGACTGCATTTTTTTGTTACCATGGTTATTTAACGCTTTTGGAATAGCAAATAGAAAAAGAATTGATCTAACTGGAGAAGAGTCATTCTAACTGAAGAGGATGGTGTGTGTGTGTGTGTGTGTGTGTGTGTGTAGGAAATAGTAAAATACCAACTCTGGGAGAAGTCTACGTGCTGTGAAATACCTCATTAGAAGAGGGCCTGGCACACAGTAGGCACTCAGTCAATATTTGTTGAATTTATTTAATGAATTATACTCAAATTTATTAGGATGAGAACGTATTGAGCTGAAGTTTATTTTTTATTGTGCATGGGGAAAAAGATTTGCTAAGCAAGCAGGCATCCTTAACACGAAGAAATGTTAACCTCATTGAGAGTATAGGCTGACTCCAGGATATAAAGAAAATATTTTTGTGTATCTGCATAGTTTAGGTTTTCCTAAATAAATTTTGTTGGAAACTCGGTATCTTGGGCTAAGAGCAAGCCTTGGTAAGGTAATTTACAAGTTTACAGATAGTGATAGGACTTCACGGACATTTATGTGACTCTGGAGGTATATGTTTACATTTCAAGGACAAATGAGGCCAGGGACCTTGGAGACATTTTTAGGTCCTAAAAGTTGGGGACTTACCTGGTCCTTGAAAAGATGCATTTATATATAAAAAAAATAGAATAAGAACACAAGTTCCTCTCCATTTTGTCTCCAAATAGCAAAGGTTTCACTCCTTCCTTTTGAGAGGGAAGGGGAAGGCAGTTACCTCTTTCTCCTGTATAGAGAAAATCTATTTTTCTCCGTTCCTCACCTATAATGCAGACTTTTTATGCATAGGAGATTTGACCTGGATTTCATTGTGTCGCCCCAGGGGTGTGAATCGTGGTATGAGGAACTGAGGTCATTATTTGCTTTTTAACTGAATAACCATAATCGCCCTCTGATTAAGAACACCTCATGTGTGTTCAGAATAAAATTTATAAAAATGAATATTAAAAACCCAACACAGACCAATTGTTTTCAAGAACTGTTGTCACAGCAGCATTTGCATTCAAATAAGAATGTGTAATTTTTTAAAGCACTTACAGGATTCTCAAGTACAATACTTGAAAGTAATAACATGGATGGTTATATAAAAAAGAAAGAAAGAAACTTCCATAAGTCTGAGTTCTCCCCAAATCCAGCTGACCATCTAATTAATAGGGCCAATTATTGGGGTTTTACAAAAATTAAAGCTCATTTGAATTGTATCACTCTAAAGAGATGAGAGCTTTTCTTTAAAAATCAGAACAAAAAGTACTAAAATCTTGAAGGGCTTTGTTGTTAAGACGATTCCATTTGTTTTTAACTTACAAACAACATATCCTCTCGACTGGTAGAGAGGCCTTCCATGAAGGAACAGCCACAGATACTATTTCATTTCCTGTCTACGGACATTGGAAAGAGCTTAGAACCCTTACACAATATTGCTCAATTTGTGGTGAATGAAAAAACTTTTATGTTCAATTTTTTGTGTTATATTTGGATCAAAATGATAACAGATACAGAGAAGTCAGGGAATGTGAATCTGGAAATTAAGCTGACTTTGTGGCGGTAGGAAATAACTGATCCCTATTTTCATTTTGTTTTTCCGTGGCTGGATTCCAACTTAGATACAAGACTTTCACAGGGAAAGCCAAGGGCAAGCACAGAAGGGAGGCACGTTTGTGTCCAGCTTCTTGGCTTCCATGAAGGTGCAGGCTCCTTGAAGTGGCCCCTCATGACCTGGCCCAGTTTCATACTTTCTACCTCATCCCATCTCCTTTCACCTCTCCTGATAAATTTTATGCTTCAGCAATGGCGAGTTACTTAAAATTTTACAGACTTGCTGAACAGTATCACATCTCCATGTCTTTGAACATATTGTTCCCTTCATTTAGAATGGTCTTCTCATCTTCCCCACCTTGTCTTTCTGGCAAACTTCAATTCATCCCTTGGGATTCTCCTCAGCCATGACTTTCTCCTCTGTCAGGTCTTCTTGGATCACACTTCCCCATGACATCTCCATGACTTTTTCTGTTATTTGTACATAAGTCTGTTTTTGCATGCAGCATCCTATGCTGTAATTATCTGTGTAAATTTCTGTATCCTACATTTCTGTGTCTTATATTCCTTTGCTTAACACACTACCTGGCACATAGTAACCACTCAATAAGTGTTTGTTGAATGAATGAATGAGGGGATGATTGGATGGATAAATGAACGGAGGCTTATGATTTTATTTTTCTAGTTCTTGACCAGCATCATAGAAAAAAAATAATTTAGAGAATGAATTTTTTTATTATTAATATTCGTGAGATACAAAGCTACTCATCACCCCTTATGCTCATGATGTGAGGCCCAGACTCATACTGGGGGCATACCCATTACCAGAAATTGCTTTTGTACTAAAGAGCTAGCTTTGGGATTATCAAGCATCCTCTCTACAGCATCTTTACAAGAGGCTGAGCCAGTTTGAATATGTCCAGAGAGAAGTCTCTGCTTCCTGAGTAAATGCATTCCATTGTTGGACAGTTTTCATTTACCCTATTGATCTGAAATGTACTTTCTTATAATTTCTATTTACTTGTTCTAGATTTTTCCTCTGGACTAATGCAAAATAAGTGTACTCCCTCTTTTATTTTAAATCTTGTAAGAGTCATCATGAGTTGGCTTAGTCTTCTCTCCAGGCTAAACACACAGTTACTTCAACCCCTTCTTGTATGTCATGGTTTCCAGATCTCTCCTCATCCTGGTCACTTGTTGGTACATGTTCCCACCATCACTCCTAAAATGCAATATCCATATTTGAACCTGATGTTCCAGGTGTGTTCTGACCCATGCCCATGAGAAGCTAATGTCATGCCAGATCATCGTTCCCATCACTCCTATCACTAATTCACATTTCTGGATTTACTACTGTTCTTTCATATTAAGAGGGTTATCTGTCCTTATTTTAAGCTCTATATGGTGAGTACGGGCTTATGGGCTGGTAAACAAGTGTGTCACAAAAGAAACAATAAACAAACTGGTGCTACAAGATCAGGACAGCATTATCTTAATGCACAAATTGGATCTTCCAGGCAGGTTGACAGTTACCTCCTGTACTGTCACTAGCTCAGTATATATAATAGAAGATGTAGATGAGATAAAGAGGCAAAGCTTTTAGCAATGTTGTTCCATGCGTATTCAGTCTGAAGAGACAACCCCACCTCATACTTCCACACATGAACATACAAAATGATTGCTGCAGTCAGTTTTGCCAAAGTGTACTGGTTAATGACTTGATAGTGCTACCAAGATAAGATGAAAGCCAAGAAACAGCTGTATCTAAAATGGATCTGGCCCTCCTGTCCTAGAGAACATTAACATGAGCAAGGAGCTCTTTGTCAACAAATGAAAAGACAATTATCACACGGCTTGCTCTTTCAGCAGGCACAGATTTAATAGCACCTACGTAAATGGGCAAAATGAAATCTCCAGGCACCAGCCCCAGATTCCACCTTTTCATGTTTAGCTTTTGCACTATTTCACGTAGCTATTTTAACTTCAAATTTGTTGACAAGGAAAAGACATAAAAATCTCATGCAGAAGAAGACTGGGACTACCATCATGTATACTCATAAAGCACTTTCAATTAGTTACCGGGATTGAAAAATAATTATCCTAGCCCTATTTTATATTCAATGCATATTGGCTCTTAAAAATCTATATAGGAAATGTTAGCCTGCATTCAACACACACACACACACACACACACACACACGGGCTTAGCATTTTAAGAAAACAATACTGGGTTTGTGCTGAGGGTTTTGATGATTTTTATCCTAGGGAGTTCCATAGGCTTGCCTCAGTCAATCTCTTCTCCCACACGTATAAGAAGGTGAATTTCTCCCAAACCACGTTGCTTGCTGAATCTTGATAAAATATAGCCACATTCAAAGTGGATTTCTGCAATCTTACATTTACAAAGATTACAGATAAATTCTTTGGATTCCTAACAAATGCAGTAAATGTTTTACCCTTTTCTTTTATATGGGCTAAAGCACAAGCTGATGTGGGAATTAGTGGTCTCTGTCTTTTGGTACTTCTTCTATTGACATAAAGTATTAAACGTTTGCCTCAGTTTTTGAGTTTCAGGGAGAAGAATTTTTTCAGAAACAACTCTATAAAATAAAAAGGAGTTACTGTAGATGACCTTTGTTATTAATCAACTTGTAGCAGTTGTTTAACATGCTCTGGCTAATTAGTAAATGTTACAGTAGTCAGAAAATGAAGAAAAATTGTTGACTTAAAATACTAAAATATTTACTGATCTTAAGGATTCACAGAAACTTAGAGCCAGAAGGGGTCATCATGATTTCATTGAACCCAGAATATGAAGAATTGTTTATATTTCCTGATGACTACAAGGGTACTTCAAAAAGTTCATGAAAAAATAGAATTAAAAGATAATATGATTCTTTCTGTGAATTTTTGAAGACCCCTCATATGTGCCAGTCACTGTACTAAACATCCACATGTTTTCTCTTATTTAATCCCTGTAAAACACTATGAGGTTGGTATAGTTACTATCTCCATTTTTCAGGTGAGGAATCTGAGGCCCAGAGAGATTAAGTGACTTTCTCAAATCCATATAATTGGTACATGAAAGAGCTGTTGTCCTATCTCCCTAATTCTAAAGGGGAAACTGAGGTCCAGAGATGACAAGCTATTTTTTTCAAGTTGTGCAGCTACTTAGTGGCACCATCAGGGCTATGACCCTAGCTTCCCAACTCCCAATCCAAGGCCCTTTGTATGGCTTCTAGCCTCTAAGCTCTTTAAGGAAATGGAATATGTTCCAGACAGTTGAATCAATGTTCTTTCTTCAACGAAACCTAAAAACGAAAGCCAAGCAGGAAGTCATCTTGGTTTTGTCTTGCAAGCCTTATTCATTAAAAAGAAAAAGGAAAAAAAGAAAATCTTCTGTCCCTTAAAATAGCCCTTTCTGGGTATGCTACTTCATAATGGGCATACTCAGGCAAATGGAAGTGGATCGATAGTGGGGCATAGAACAGCTGTCTTTGCACAGAAAATGATTCAATAGACTTGAGTTCACTGGCTGCTTTAGGCACTGGTTATGTGGTACCTCCATTATTAGGGAAAAGCTAAAAGGAGTTTTGAAATAATTCTTAATAAACCAAGAAAAAAATCTTTAAAAAATAGGAAAATGTGTTTTGCCTGTTGTTCTTGAGGCTTGGATTTTGATCGATATTTAAGTTAGGCAGAGAGAGGTTCTTTGGCATGGATTTGAATACATGTTTCATATAACTTTGAAGGCAGCACTTGGTCACTGGATTATCCAAGGTTGGTGCAGGTCACAAATAGAAATCAATGAACTGGGTTTCAGATTCAATATCTAATGGTTACACATTGTCTCAGATTTGCCCTCCTGTTTGCCCCCTGGCCCCTGCTTTACAGTCTCTCAGTGCCAAGCACCTATCATAGCATGTGGTAGGTGCTCGACAATTACTTGCTGAGTCAATGATTGATGGGCAGTTTTGGCTCAGATTACCAAGGACTGAAGCCCTGGATCCTACCTCTGGGAAGGACTTAAATATAAAAGAGAACATAAATGAGCGATATACTCTTTTATGAGGCTCTTTGAATAAAACAGAAGGTTTGTAAGTATTTTTTATTTGCTATTTTTGCTGTTGCTGGTTTTCCCCTCCACACATTGGGCATTTGCAGCTCCAAGCAGATCTGTGGATAGTATGCTGTTTTTGACTCCAGACAAGAAATCCTTCGATTTCAACTACAATGTGTGAGATAATTAACCCTATGCCACAATATGGTGTTAGAAAAGCTGTGGTGTGCACTTTGCCAGTTCACAATGATATAGAAGTGCTTGCCCCCCACACACTGACTAGCTGTAGAGCCAGCAAGGCCATAGAAAGTCCTAACCAAGAAAGGAAGCCTCTTACAATAAATGCTAATCTGTCTTCACTCAAGGGCAGAAAGCGGTCAGGGAGAAGCTCATCTCCCGAAACAGACAGAAACAGCAACTGAGCCCTTTGACATCATTCATTCTTCACCTAGATGTCCCCTTGGTTCAGTCTTCCATGAAGACATTTCCTGAGCATCATTTATAAACTTGAAAGGGAGGTAATTGATCAGGGGAGTTGTTCAGATATTCCAGAAAGGAGAGTTGGATTTAAAATAACCTTAAATTTACCTGCAGCTGCCCACTTCTCAGACTGTTTTGAGAAGAAAAGGTCATTGATGAAACCTTAAAACAAGTAAATGTTACCTTGCTTTTAAAGAGTTCATACGTTAATACCTTGAATTTTACTGCTTAGAAGCAAAAATAATCTTCTTTTAAAAACCTAGTAAATGTCAGAAGCATGGACTTGCCTGGTTTTCCTGGCACTACTTTTCTTCTAGCCTCTTTAGACATTATCCAGTGAGTCATGCTTTGAGGCTTTGCCCTTCAAACTCCGTGCAAAAATTGAGATAATCCCTGTGACCTTGGGGCTGCTGCCATAGGGACAAAGGGCCAGCTTACGATGGAGAGAAGAGACTGAAGAAAAGAGAGTCAGGCCGGGAGAGAAGAAGAGCCAATCCTGGCTCTGTCATTTTCCACTGTGTGCTGTTCTGTAGGTCACCTGCCCTCTCTGGGCCCCAGTGTCCTCATCTATAGAAAAAAGGGGCTTGGGAAAAATGGTTTCTGAGATCCCTTTTACTGTCAACAGTTTATGATTCATCATCATTTCTGATTTCCGTATGACGATGGTACAAGAAAAGCAACTGAAATAGGAATAGTTTTTATTTGTAGCGATATAACCAATTTTCAGAGTTGGATGTGAACCAGTACTATCATACATTTCTATGAGAAAAGCAGAAGCGGTTTGTTTGGCATTATAACTACAAAAACATGGGCTAATCAAAATGTCATTTCCTCTCAGTAATTAAAGCCTTGGCAAAAAATCCAAATGCAACCAAAAGTGCCTGGCATTAGAGTGTGTAGGATGAGGTAGTGGAAAGAGCACATGGTCAGAATTTGAAGTTTGGAATTCAAATTATGGCTCCACTACTTATTAGCTGTGTGACTTTGGAGAAGGTGCTTAATCTCTCTGGGCCTGTTTCTTCACCTGTAAAATAAGGTCCATTTCTCCAGATTGTTGTAAGAATTAAATTAGATAATGTACCTAAATCCCCTGACAAGTAGAGGATGTTCAATAAATTAGTCCCTTCCTCTTCCCACCCATTTCCCCAAGATAATACACAGAAAACTCAGTTCCTGCTCTTCACAAATGTATAATCTGGTGATCGAATCAACAACAGTACATTTGAGAACATAGGTAACAGTGTCAGACAGCAAATGAATGGCAAAGACCCAAAGGGGTTTCAAAAAGACTAAAGTGATCAAGGAAGCTTCTTACAGGAGGTAAGCTTTACTAAAGCATATTTCATTTTCATCTTTGCAGTTTAAAAATGTACGTATAATAAATTGTGCATAGGGAGATTTTCGTTCCAAGTGTTTGGATGAGGAAATGGGCTCAGAGAAGCTAAGGGACTTGTTTGAAGTCACACAGCTTATAATTAGAAGACCTGGAACTTGAATCCAGGTTTTCTAGTTCCACGTGTAGTGCTCTTTTCAAAGCAAAGAGGCTGAGCCTAATTGATTAGAGAGGATTTGCTTAGGCAGAGGACCAGCAGGGAAACAGATACAGGTGTGGCAAGACCAGCCATCTGAATAGGCCACCTTATATTTTCAACACCACTTTCACCAATCCAGGTGCACCCACTGTGTCTTCCTGCTCATTGCAATGGGTAATATGCTCTTTCTTTTACCTCAGAACAAAGGCTACATCCTAGCCCATCTTACCTTTTCAAGGGCTTTGCTTCTGCAATTTTTCTATTTCTCACTTTTCATCAATTTCTCCCTATTCACAGAAAAACTTTTCAGAATAATTGTCTCCTATCTGGCCACTCCTTTTCTGTCTTTTCTGCTTACTCCTCTTTCCTCTCTGACTTCTAAATGTTGGAAGTCCAAGGCTCAATTCTTGGACCGTATTATGGGCTGACTTGTGTTCTCCCACATTTACATGTTGAAGCCATTACCCTGAGTACCTCAGAATGTGACTGTATTTGAAAATAGGGCCATTACAGAGGTGATTAAATTAAAATGAGACTTTAAGAGTGGGCCCTACCCCAATCTGACTGGTGTTCTTATAAGAAGAGGAAATGTGGGCACATAGACACCAGGTCATGTGAGCAGAGGAAAGACAATGTGAGGACACAGTGAAAAGAGACATCTGCAAGCTAAGGAGAGGAGCCTCAGAAGAAACCAACCCTGTCAACATGTTGGTCTTGGACTTCCACCCTTGAGAACTGTGTGAAAATAAATTCCTGTTGTTTAAGTCACCCAGCCTGTGGTATTTTGTTATGGCAGCCCTAGCAGACTAATACAGACTTTCTCTCTGTTTTCAGTGTCTATATTTACTGTCTTTCTGATTTCATATAGTCCCTTGGCGCTAAGCACCATCTATTTGCTGTCAAGTCCTAAATTTATATCTCTAGCTTGCCCATTTCTTATAGCTAGCTACCTACCTCATATCTCTAGCTGGAAGTCCGATAGGCATCTTTAACTAAATGTGACAAAAACAGTATTTTCTGACCCTAAAAACCATACCTTTAACCACTGTATTACATTAGAGCTATTTTCTTGTACACTTCTATTAATGTGGACTATAATTGCATTATTAGTTTTCCTTTGGTCCATTTGATTTTTGTTCTTATCAAAATACTGGTGACTCATATTGTACTTGAGATATTTTTCACTTGAGGTACTGTCAGGACAAATATTCCTCATGATGTACTTTGGCAATTCACTTTTTGAAAACCTAAATGCAGTTCTTTCACTTTATCCTTGCCGAATTTCATCTTCTTGGTTTTGACCCATCCTTATAGCATGTAAAAATTTTGGAACTTACTTTTGTCATCCATTATATTTACTCTCTCCCCTATCTTTGTTTCATTTACAAGCTTGATAAGCATGACTATTTTCATTTCAGTCTTGAAAACAAAAGGTGAATGCAAGATGAAGAAGAGAGCTCTGTGACACTCTCATAGAATAAACTTTCCAGGTTGTTGGCAATCCAATAACCTACACTGTGGCTGCAGCTACCCAGCCAGTTGTAGATATAGCTAACTAAACCCCCATCTAGCCTTTATATTACAATCTTGTTTTCTAGGATGCCATATGAGGCTTTGTCAAATGCCCTGATGAAACCAAAATATTAGAGAATGGTAGCAGTGAGAATGGAAAAGACAAAAGATGAAATGTTTCAAAGGATTATGAATTTGATAGCATTTGGGTATGAGGAGAGGCATTCAAATGCACTATAAAAGACCTATCCTGACATCCCATGGATTGCAAATGCGCATTTTAATTTCTGGTTTACCCAATGATTTTTAAAATTTTATAGGCTGCCCAATAAGATGGATGACTCTCAACAGCATTAGGCTGAGTGAAAGAAGCCTAACACAAAACAGTACATACTATCTGATCCTGTGTATGTGTAGCTCTAGAACATAACTAATCCATAGTAGAAAAAAGTCAGATACGATCAGTGGTTAACTTGGGTGAAGAGAGGTATGATTTGACTGGGAAAGGGCACAAATAAACTTTCTGAGGTGATGGAAATGTTTTATATCTTGATAAGCATTTGGGTTACACAGGTGTATGCATTTGTCGAAATGCATCAAATGGTACACTTAATATTTGTGCATTTTGTTGCTTGTGAAATTTACCTCAATGACAAGAACAAAATAGAGTGAACAAGTACTTAACTCAAATGATACCCACAGTAAAGTATTTAGTGGTGCCAACAACTTACAACTGACTTTGAAATGCATCAAAAACATGAATCGAGGGATAGATATGTGACAAAGCAAGAATAGTAGAGGTAACATTAGAATTTAGGTGGGTGCATAATATAAAAGCATTTCAACTTTTCTGTATATATTTGAAGTTTGTCATAATAAAATGTTGGAAATAAAACCAAGATTTAAAATGTTATAGTTTTCTTACAATTAAAAATTGGAAAAATTGCTATGAAAGTCTAGAAATCTGCCAAGACTAATTTCTGTCATGGCTGGAACTGAATGGTGCACTATAGGACCCACCACTCCTGTTGTTTCTCTAACAGGGACTGATTGCACTGTTTTGTTTTGGGTTTTTGTTGTTGTTGTTGTTGTTTAAAATCTCGTGTGCTTTGCATTTACACTACTTGCATGGCACCTTGTAAGCAGTTGAGTTATTGACCCCTGCAGTGTAGTTTGGTGCTCAGGCTTTGGTTTCAGATGGACCTGTCCTTATTGCTGGAGTAACTTAGCTTCTCTAAACCTCAGTGTCCTCAACCATAAAATAATTATAATACTACCTTTTGGGACTGCTGCGAAGCTTAAATAAAACAATGTACAGTTTCCAGTACATAGTAAGTTTTGAATAATAATAAGGTTCTTCCTTAAGGGTTTGAATCAAAGATGTTGTTGAGATCAGTAGCCTTGATGAGTGATAAATAGGAAAATGGTGCTAACCTTGACAGAAACAAGGAAGCCGAGCTGGGATTTGGGGGAAAAGAGGAGGCCAGGAATAAGATGTGTCCAGTTTTAGGAAGTAGAGAAGAGGGAACGACTGGACATTTGAGGTGCAACATGTACTAGGCATCTGAAGACAGGCAAGTAAAAGCAACACCAGAAGACAGGGCTGGAGATAGAGTTTAAGGGAGTCCCCCTTTAAATGAGCGATAGTTGGAACCATAAGAGTGGGTGAGAACTTTGAAGTAGACAGAGAGGTGAACAGATGTTCAAGGAGTGAACCTCAAGTGAACCACAAGTTGGAAGCAGGAAGAGAATGTTTTAAGGTGACAGCAGTGTGAATAATCAAAATCTTGCAGAAGCTTAATGTAGAGAAGTGGTTTCCACCCACTTGTCAGGTAACGGAGAGACCACCAGACCCCGACAAGAGATCTATGACGGCCTCTTGCCTGCTTGCTCTTTCTGGGTTGAGGGTTTTAATATGATGTAGGCTGGCCACAGTCTTTCATATGTAAACCAAGTGCCATGTTCTTTAGAAAACAGAAGTATCATCAGATTGCAATCATAATTCTGGCAGTCTACTGAGGTTGAAGCAATATACACTGTCATTGGAAAGAGAGATAAAATGTCTTCTTCATACCAGAACTTGGAAGAATTGGGAGAGGAAACAAGCTTTTAAACTTTTCATATTTCTTTTCATTGTGACTTGGTATAAAACTGATTTTGAAATGAACATTGTATTTGGCATTAATTTGTAAATATGGAACCCAAATAATATTTGGTTAAGCACACACACACATACACACACACAAACACACATGCACACACATATGTATGTATGTATGTCTAAAATCCATGTCTGAGTGACACTGGTTCTTTCAACATTCCATCAAAAATGAAAATGGTCTAAGCCAAGGTACCACTGGAAACATAATTGTTTTAAAGCCTTTGGTCGTACTTGTATTCTAATGTGATTATCTAGGTGTGCTAGGAAAGAATAGGAGGTTTATCTAAGCTCAGTGTCAAATTTTCTGTTTGACACCAGTTGTACATTGATATTAAAGAAATGCATAGAAAATGCATTCTTAATCCTAAAAAAAGCTATACAACTAATTCCCCATGGTCATTATTTTCCATGATTTTCTCTTAAATGTGTTCTTAGAAAATCTATTTCCAGAAGCTCATGAAATTGCACTTGGGAATTTTTTTGTTCACAAGTTTAGTAAGCTACTGGTTTATCCGCTTAATAGATAATGCCACAAGAAGGGTTTTGCAATTTTCATCTATTTCTGTCGTTACCATTTTCCACTAGGCTGCCTAGCTCACTTCTTGAAGCCTAACTTAAATGCTCCAAATGTTGGCAGATTTCATTTACAGCTTCCAAGTGATAAGATCTACAAAAATTTCAGAATTCATATATGGAATGAAATTTTTAAGACTCACCCAGAAACCAAGCTATTCAACTTTTCCAAATGCTAAGCAAGAGGCTTTGTTTACCCACAGAGAAATTTCAGCCAATGATCCAGGTATCTTCAGTTTTCCTTCTAAAAGGTAGGTAAACACACTGTAAGACAAAGAAAATTTGTGCCTTAATTACTAATGTACTTACATTTTATTTTTCATGGATGCTATTTTAGCTGTGAAAGTAATTGGTTGTATTTAAACAAATCAAAATTAACGTTGTTACAAACAGTGTGTGTTTGGAGAAACCAGAATTCTTCCTAAGCATGTTTCAAAATTAGTTGTAAACTAGTGAATAATGGAGGATGAAAAAATATTGGAGACATCAAACAACTTCATCGCAAACTAGACTTCTGCCGCCAAAGTATTTTGACATAAGCTTACATCTTTTCCATCTTAGATAGTATTAAAAATTGTTTAATTAGAGTTGCACAGTTTGCTTCAAATTTAAATGCAGTGAAGATCTTGTACAGTAACTTACAAAAGATTTTTACAATGTGGTAAACTATAGTCACCTGGTTTTGAAAAGAGATTTCAAGAGAGTCTTCTATCCTCAAATGAAAACATAAATTATTTTCTTTTGTATTTGAAGTCATCCTTCTTCTTTTAAACTTCATTTTTTTATGTGCTCTCCAACCCTATTGTACTTAGTTAAATCTTTCATGGAATTCATGACCGTTTTCATGTACAGTCAATTCTTGATTATCTCAATTCAACAATACAATCGAACAAATATTTATTGAGTACTTACTAATGGTGCAGCTAATCTAAAACAGCAGACCATTTTAAGAAATAATTCATATTTGGTTTTATAATACATTATGATTTTATTATTAAAATACCTTGATTTGTATAGTGCTTTATAATTTTCAGTGTACTTTCACATACATTATCTCATTCGATTTTATGCAGATTCACTTCCCTACTTAGGAGAGGCTGATTTGGCTTAGGCTGATTGATATTAATATTAATTTGCATTCACTAAGCACACACTGGCTGAACAGCAGGAGCAGGCGGCTTCTGGAGTGTGCTGGGGAGAAGAGAAGCTCGTCTGCGATTACAGCTCTGAGGTGGACAATAGAGCTGATGCACATAATAGGGTGGTAATGACCACACATACACACTGGCATATATGCCTTAATTTATTTTTCCATTGCTATTAACCACTGAAACAGGCATTTTGGAGGTTTAAAATGGATAGCTAATTATGATGGGCAAATAGGATGGCATAATAATTGTGTTTGGATGAGTCACTCAGTTGAGAGCTAGTAGTTGAGGAAACCTTTGTGACTATCAGTATTGACTCCGGAAAAAGGAATTTAAATGGAAATGAACAAAGTAACCACAGATAAGACTTCAGCATCATCGCAGAAAGTGGAGGCTGATAGCAGCAAATCCATTAGCAGAGGTGAATTAGATACTGATTTTAGCCAAATAGGGAGCAGTGGCCATTTTACTTCCGGAAGCAAATTCATACTTTGGTCTCACTGGGAGGGCAATGTAAGGACTGCAGAGAATATAAGCACCAGTTTTGGAGTTTGAGATTGAATCCCAGCCCTTGTACTTGTTAACTATGAACATCAGCTGTCCCGGCTATAAAAGCAGTTCACACTTCACAGGTTGTTGTGGGGATTCCAGGAAAGGATTAGTTTAAAGCTCTAAACACAGTGCCTAATACATAATAAGCACTCAATATATGGTAAATATTACTCCTAATATATATATTTTTAAAATTGATATTACTGATCACTTATCCTCCTTAGGAGAGCCATTAGCCCTTCCAGACCCAAGGCAACTATTTGCAGAGTGGCTGTAGCAGGCATCACAAGTTGCTCTGGGCAGCAAGTGCAATGTACAGGGGCAGGCAACTAGGGAGGAAGAATGGACATATTCTTTTCCCTTACACAGAGGGTGAACACAGGACAGACAGGAGTCTGAGCAGACTGGCCAGCAGAAGCATTTAGGCAGCCACAGGAAGCCAACCTCACTGCTTCCCATGGAATGATGAGATCGACAGAAGGGGCGGGAAAAGTCCTCGTCTTCTCTTTGTTGAGTGTGGATCACGAGGAGGCTTGCCATCATGACAGATCTCCCCAAGTCACTTCCAGTTGCCAGAGGTGGAGCTTGGGTTTGCAATGCCAGCAGCACCAGAACGGTGGGAGAGGACCAGAGGGGGTCTAGGCATGGAGAGAAGAACATGCAAACAAGGATTCAAAACAGGAAAATAGTCGGATTTGACAGATCAAGGCCTCTATCAGGAGAAGAATATAAATGGGGAGGTGAAAGGAGAGAGATTCTCAGAAACAACGAGGCCACGAGAACTGAAGAAATGGTTTATGCATCAGTCATTCTGGATTAACTCAATGCAATCGAAACAGAAAGGAAATGTGATGGGTTAGTTCAAATTTCTGCAGTCAGAGAAGTTGCTATTAATTAGTCTCTTTGGGGTCACAGATCTTTTTGGAAAACCAATGAAAAGTATGTGCCCTCCCAGGAAAGAAGCAGATATACACCTATCCACAAAAAGGTTACATGCAATTTTAAGGGATTTATGGACCTCCTTGAGTTCATATTAAGAACCTCTGCTATCCAGAATGTAAGTTAGACTGAAATTGATAAATTGATACAAAAATGACCTGGGAGTTCCAAATCTCAAGATGTAATGACATAGTTGTCTAGGGTTTATTTCAGTAGTTTTTTTTTTTTTTTCAGCTTTATTGAGGTGTAATTGACAAATATTGAGTGAAATGGGAAGAAACTAGTTAAACCTTCTCATCAATACATGGGCCCTGCCAATTTCAAGCAACTATTTCATTATCAAACAACCCCCACTTTTCACCAAAAGAATCATAGCATCACTACTGAATTCCTCCTGCGTCCAAAGGGCTATTGTATTAAGGAAGAAAAAAGGAAGAGTGAAACTCCAGAAAAGTCTTCTCCCCTATTGGGCAAGAGATAGTTTCAGGATTTCAGCTCATGATCTGTTATTTACCTTTTTACTAAGAAGAATTAGAATTGGGTCCCAGAGCTACTATTTATTTTATGTGCTACATTCCCTTCCTCAGCCCTGCCACCAGCATAGACTCTATGAGAAAGATGGACGAGCACTAGCTGAGCACTTCAATGGCCACAAATCGAGTCACCATAATAAATAATGGAATATTTCCTGTTTGGACACTTTCAAGTTCCACAACTCCATAAATAGCAATTTAAATGACTTAATTTTCTTCTCCATTGACTTTAATGAAGATCTCCTTAGATTCAGCCATCCGGCAAACCTAAATTCTCAAATAGTGCTGCAAGTGTTTGACTTGGGCCAGGAATATCTGAGAAACGGACTTTGGTTATGCAACTGAAATATGAATTTGGATAAAATGCCCTCATGACAAAGCCCTAAAAGGTTAGGGGCTCATTTTGAAAGTTAACACACTCCAACACAGCCGCAGTGGCATTTCAAACATTGAAGCTAATGGATCTAAAGCCTGCAGACGCTTATGCTTCCTTTTATTTTATTTTGTTTTTCCCTCAAGGACACCTTTAGAATGCAACTATCATCCTGGAATGCTTGGATGCTGGATCTTTTTCCTTTTCCCCTTTCCCTTTTGCCCATGGAGGCCAAACACCATGAAACGTAGCCCTGAGTGAGTCCTCACAGGCTTCATGTCTGAGTACCAGCACTGAGAGGGCTGTAGGGTCCTTCCCAGCCAGATGACCTCATTTTATGTGGGAGAACACCTAAGAGTAGAGATGAAAAACACTGCTTTTAGAAATCTGTAGACTGGACATTAAAGTGCAAGGCTAAAATAAGGGTAGGATAAAGAAAAAAGTGAGTGACAGTGAGTTCGGGGATCATAGAAGTGAAAGTTATCAGCCCAGAATCAGAGCCTAATTTTACTTATTTATTTTATTTTTATTTTTATTTTTTATTTTTTGACCTTTAGTGAATTTTATTGTTTTGAAATTCTCTCCAGACAACACATCCCCTTATTGCCTGAACTGCAGGCAGGATGCTCCCCTCAGTCTGTGCCCCCCACCCTCAGCATACCGCTGCTGCCACTCATACCTTCAATCCAGACAACGACCAATGAGGTAGGTGCCATTATTATTCTCATGTTCCAGATTAGGAAACGGGCTCAGAAACATTGAGTGACTTGTCCACAACACACAGCTAGTAACGGGCAGTGTCTGGATTCCATCCTGGGTCTGCAGTTCCAGAGCCCAGAGTCTAGGTCCTCACTCCTTGGGCAAGATGTGGGCCTTCCCCCATAGCAGCCACCCTTTGAGAGGGAAGGATGAGCATGGAGCCTTGGGCTCTGGGGGCTGGGATCGGGGGAGGAGCGGCAGGCAGGGAGGGAGGGGTGCTGGCTGCTCAGGACGTAGTGTAGAGCCCAATTTTAGGTTTAATATTGGGATGTTCAATTTTTTTAGATTTAAGACATTGATAGACTAATAATCCAAAAGTGCCTGGGGTGGGCATAAGCGTTGTTATAAGCACCTTCCTTTTGCATTTTATGTATTTTATGATGGCCTTAAGATGACATTAACAAAAATGTGTCATGTATGCATTTAAATGTATTGACAATATTAGCTTAATTATTGATAAATATTCTCCTTTAGTAATTTTAAAATGAATTGTCATTTAATCACAAGTTTGTCATGGGGCTAAACTAATACTGATCATATCCTAAAAATCCTCCTCACTTGCAAGCATTTTCAGTGTATTAGGCCACCAGTTTCAATTCTTTTTTTTTTTTAATTGACAAGTAATAATTGTGTATGTTTATGGGGTACAATGTAATGTTTTGATCTACATAGACATTATAGAAAAATCTCACTTATATGTGGAATCTTAAAAAGACCACCAGTTTTAAAATTATTTTCCCTATACGGTGTCAATAAGAGTGACATAATTGTCAGTGTGGGCCAGCACATCTCTGTTCCACAATGTCAAGGCTGAACTCTGAAGAGCCCACATGTCTTGGCTAGATGGGGACTGTCAGGAACAGCCTGAGAGAATGGGTGAGACCAAACACGGACTCCTCTACCTTCCTGGTCTCAAAACGCAGCTCTCTCTCTCTTTTTTTTTTTTTCCTTTTTGTCTTTTTTCGTGTCCGGCAACGGATCACAACCCTCAGTGTCGCGCCCGTACTGGACCGGGACCAGCAACGGGATCGCAACCCTCGGTGTTGCGCCCGCACCTCGCTCAGCCAGTGAGCGGGAACCGGTCTGTATGTGGGATCCGAACCCTTGGCGGGAGCGCCACCACACTCCCAAGTGGCGCACTGTAGCAGTGCGCCACCGGACTGGCCCCAAACACAGCTCTCTTTTGTGCATTGACTTGATACCTTGACTCCGGGGAGTCTGCTGGCTTTCAGTTAGGCGGTGCTTATTTTACTCTTCTCTCTACCTCTCTCACCACAAGCACTTGAGTGGATATAGATTGATTTTTTTTTTAAAGGTAATAAGATTGAATAATGTGCACAATAGCTTATATTAACTTTGCCCTTTCTATGTGCCTACATGAATTACTCCCTTCATCCTATTTGATCCTCACAATAACTCTGAAGTAGGTTGTGACCCTCATTTTATAATTAAAAAACTCCAAGGTTGTCACCTGTCCAAGGTTACCCATTTAGTAAAAGGCAGATCCAGGATGTGAATCTGGGTTTAGCTGACTGCAAAGCTCATGTGACAGCCTCTCCTAATGCATGAGTTTATATATAAATGTTGTTTTGATAGATTCATATCAGCTCTCAAGATAACAGAGCATTGCAATAGTAGGAGGTAGGTCACTGGCCTGAGCATATTGTGACCCTGAGGGCTTAGAACTTCCACACCGATTCCCTTTCTATACCATCTACTTCATCGTCCTTGCATACATACTTATGCCCCTCAGACTGTTATGTCCTAGTTTAGGATTTGGAAAATCCAGTCTACCAGTCCTGAGACTTTTGTTCTCTTATGACCTGGGCAGTCAGCCTATAGTATGGTGTGGGGAGAGGAAAGAGACAAGATGGGGCCCTGTCTTTGTCCTCGAAGAGCTCATTTTCTGTCTCATCTGGATTCAATGAAAGCCAAGCGGATTGACTGCACAAGCCTGTCGCCAACATTGCTGTATTGCTGTATGTAACAGTCTGCAGGAACAGGGCAGAGGAAAGCAGTCTAAAATAGACACTTTGTGGAGTTAGAGGCCCAGAGAGAGTTCAGGGTCACCCAATGGAAGGCACCAAATCCAACTTGTATGCTGAAAAGCTTTTTTAATTTTTTTTTAAGGTATAAGGATTTTGCATCCTCCTTCTAGTTCCCACAATTAGACAATTTAAGCAGATGAAAACTATCAAGTATGTCCTTTTAGTAATTGTTATAAGATGTGGAGAAAAGCTACAAGAGAAAGTGTGCATGTTCGAACTTGGTCACAAGTCAAATGTTCCCCCAAAATGTCTGTAGCTAATCAGAGAAATTCAAGTACAACCCTTGCTGATTGATAGGTGTGACCAAGCAATTACCCACACTCTATAAAGCAGCCTCTATGCAACCACCCACATACTTGCTGATACCTGGGAGAAGCACAATATAGTTCAAGCTCTGGTGGAAGTGAGAGAAAGCTCTGAAAAGGCTGTTTTTTTCCACCCTAGAAATAATATATTGCCCATGACCATCATTTCTCAATCTCCCTAAAGAACCAGCCTTCAAAGATTTAAATAACTACAAGGGGATTTAGAAAGTCAGACCAGAAAGAGCCACAGGCAAAGATTAGTGTCAGGAAGGCTGACAGGTAAATTGTCATTGTGGTGTGCTACGTGGAGAGAAATGTGTGCAGCCCGTCACTAATTTCCCTCACTAATTTCTCCTAACAATGGGGGTGGCCCAACCCACCTGATCCAACTCCACAGATTAGGAAGAAAGTAAAAATAATAATAATGAGTATAAATCTAGCTTATTGCATCACCAAACATATTATTATTGTTTAACACTTAATGAGCACCCACGGTATGCTGAAAGTTGGTTCATCTCAACAATAGCAGCTTATTTTTATTCATAACACTTCATGGAAAGCGAGTGGCACAATATTAGGAGTTCAAGTTCACTTCAGGCTTCCAGTTTCCCAGTGGTTGGGAATAATGTTATTGGGGCTACGGCGGATCTGTAAAACAAATGAAAAACCATTCCTTTTGGCTGTTCTTTGCTTCACTGGGACTAAAAAATAAAAGAGAAGAGAAGAGAAAAAAGAAGAAAGCCTACTACAGAGGGAGCAGATTAGGGGAAAAGCAGACCAAATTCAGAAATGGGGAAGACTGCCCCCATTTGAGAAACAAAAAGGCAATGCCTGGTCCTGTGTGTGGAGAAACGTTCACTCAGCAATTACACATCAGCATCAGGACACGTTCTGTCAGAACAAGTGTAAAACCTTTGTCGCAGATGAAGCAGTTCAGTCATTTCTGCCCCAGGGAGAACTACTCACTCATTCCCACTGTTCCAAAGCCCAGCACAGGACCTGGCCGGCGGTGGGAGCTCAGGGGATTGCTGTTTACATATCTCCTTCTTAGACCACATGCAGAATCTCAAAATAGGCAGTAGTACTGGGTTTGGAATCCTGTTTTAATAGCTGTAGGAAGATGCAGCTAGAAACCACTGAGGGGAGAGCCAACCTCAGAAAATACAGAAATATAAAAGTCACCTATAATCCCACCCAGGAATAACCACTCTTTTATGTTATTCCTACTATTTATTATAGAATGGTCCTTTTTATCCTCTTGATTTTGATGGTCCATGGGACCGTACCTGTCTTTCCCCACCTTTCTCTTTCTTGTGGGGCAGTGTCTTAAAACTCCACAGCATGGCAGAGAGTAGGATGGTGGCTTCCAGGGGCTGGGGAGTGGGCAAAATGGGGAAATGTTGGTTAAAGGGTACGAATTCAATTATACAAGAGGAATTATTTCTGGAGATCTAATATACAGCAAGGTGACAATAGTTAACAATACTGTATTGTATACTTGTAGTTTGTTAAGAGAATTGGTCTTAAATTAAATCTCACCACATATACACACACACAGTGGTAAGTATGTAAAGGTAATAGATATGATAATCAGCTTGATTGTGGTGATCATTTCACAATGTATATGCACATCAAAACATCAAGTTGTACACCTTAAATATATGCAACTTTATGTCAGTTATATCTCAATAAAGCTGTTTTTTAAAAAAGACTCCACAGCATTCAAGAAGCACCCATTTCTTTAGCATTTCATAGTTTCTAGAATCTTCAAAGTGAGAAATATCCTAAAAGGTCAGACTCCGTAATGTTGCAGATTAGGAGTCTGAGGCCCAGAATGAGGAAGTGACCTCCCAAGGCTGCACAGCTACTAAGTAACAAAGCCAAGATTTGAGCCCAGGTAAGCCCAACTTCAAAGTCAGGCAACAAGTCACCACACTGGATGTACGGAGTAGGCTTTCTTCCCTTCTAAGAGGAAACAAGACATGTTTATGAAAAGACAATGTCCAATACTACACAGTAGCACCTAGGTTAATTGGGAGAAGGGCTGTTCAGGGAGAGCCTTTACCTGGAAGATTGGGGACAGTTTAGCTCACTCATTTAATAGGCAAGTGTTTTCTGAGCCCGGCCCTGCAGGTATGAAGCCACTGGGCACAGGGAGGAACAGACATTTCAGACAGGGAAGGAATGCAGCAGTGACCGTTTCTCTGGGGCAGAGTAGAGGCAGCCTGGGCTGAGAGACAGCATCAATTGGGAAGTAGAAGTAATTATGTCCTCACTCCCTCATTCAAGCCACCTTTATTGAGCAGCTATTATGTACAAGGCACTGTCATAGGCAGTAGTGAACAAAGTCATTCTGCCTTTGTGGAGCTTACAGTCTTGTGGGGAAGACAGACTTCAGTTAAGTAATCACGTTAATGTAATTAATAATGCACTGAGATAGGTGGTCGGACAGAAAAGAACACATGACTTTTTTAGATCTAGTGGAGGCCAGGGAATCAGGGAAGAAAGACTTTTATGAGGGAGTCATGCTTGAGCTGAGACCTGAGAATCAATAGGCCTTAACCAGGCAAAGGTGGAGGGAAGGGCATTTCAGACAGAGGAAACCTGTCAGAAAGAGCCTGGTACATTTGAGGAATTGAGAGTAGGCCAATAACATTATGCTACAGAATAACGGAGAAATGCGAGATGAAATTGGAGAAGTAGTCAGGGACCAGATCAGCAAAGCAGAGCATACAAAACATTGTTTATTAATCCCCAAATTTGCAGTCCAAGGTGTGTGGTGGTGGTGGTGTTTGTAAGAAACAAATGTGGGGAAATTGAAAAAGAGTTAAACAAGTTCTTCAGGCAAACTAGCTATGAACCCTGAACAGAAGACAGCTTCCTGGTTTCTCATTGTCTCATAACAGGTTCATAGATCTTTTGGAAAGTCAGCCTGGAGGAAAACTTAACCTATTATAGTTCCTCCTGTCCTTGAAACCATTGACCAGCACGGTTGTTGCTTGAAACTAATTTTTAATCCTTGATTGCAGTTCATTCTTCTGGTTTGCCTGCTGCTCAGAGTCTGTCTGTTCCTGTAGAATCGTTAGTAGGAAGCTGTAGCAAGTCTCTGTTCGAATTACCTTCTCTTCTAGTTCTTTTTTTGTTTGTTTGTTTGTTTGTTTCCTCCCCATTTTATATGCTACACTTTTTTTTTCTTTCCATCTTTTATTTATTTATTTTTTTCGTTAAATTTTTATTTTGTCAATATACAATGTATATGATTATTATGGCCCATCACCGACACCTCCCTCCCTTCTCTTCTAGTTCTGATTTCCTTCATAGTACAGGTACTTTACCTTCTATCCTAAGAGCAAAGAGGAACCGTGGAGGAACTTAAGCAGGAAGGCATGAGTTGGGGGTGACATGATCTGATTCACATTTCAAAAGGAGCACTCTGGAGTCTGTGGGCAGATAACTACTAGCAGTGAGCCTTTACGGTGTGCCAGCACAGTGCAAAGAAAAAAAAATCATTCATGATCTACTTTAATCCCCACAACTGCCATAGTAGGTAAACAGATTATTCTCTCCATTTTACTGAGGGGGCAATTAATGCATGGAGAGATTAAAACACACAATTTATTAAATAGCAGAACTGAGATTCAAATGCAGGTTTTATCGCCTCCAAAGCCTGTCCTGATAACAGTCATGCTTTCTGCCTACCTTTTTGTTTTTAATTGTTGTAAAATATACATATTTACCAGTTTACTCATTCATAAGTCTACAATTCAGTGGCATTAAATGCATTCACTATGTTGTGCAACCATCACCACTATTTATATGTACAACTTTTTCATCATCCCCAACAAAAGCTCCATACCCATTAAACAATGACTTCTCATGTCTTGCTCCCTGCAGTCCCTTACAGACTCTATTTTATTTTCTGTAAGTACCTCATATAAGTGGAATCACACAGTATATGTCCTTTGGTGTCTGGCTTATTTCATTTAGTATATTGTTTTCGAAGTCTGTCCATGTTGTAGCATGTATCACGATTTCATCCTTTTATGGTTGAATAATATTTCGTTGTACAGGCATACCACATTTTGTTTACCCATTCATCTGTTGATGGACATTTGGGTTGTTTTCAACTTTGGGTCATTGTGAATAATGCTGCTATCAATATTAGTGTATAAGTATATGCTTGAGTCCCTGATTTTGGATATATACCTAGGAATAGAATTGCTGAGTCATATAGTAGTTCTATGTTTAACCTTTTGAGAAACCACCAAACATTTTTACACAATGGCTGCATCATTTTATATTTCCACCAGCAATGTGCGAAAGGTCCAATTTCTCCACATCCTTGAAAACAATTGATATTTTCTGCTTTTTAGATTCTAGCCATCCTAGTGGATTTGTAGTGGCATTTCATAGTGATTTTGGTTTGCACTTCCCTAATGACAAAGGATGTTGAGCATCTTTTCATATACTTATTTGTCATTTGTACATCTTCTTGGGAGACATGTCTATTCAAGTCCTTTTCTCATTTTTGAATTGGCCTGCCTAGCCTGGATGCACGGTTTTTAAGGAAAGGACATGGGGAGCTTGGAGACAATTCCCATCAAGGGATAACCATAGATAAGAATGCCTGGAATGGACTGAGCTGGCTTGTATGTCCAAAGGACATTTTTCTGTCTGAAGTGATATCCACAATGAAGCATTTCTGCCCCCCGTGGCCTGCAATCCTAGAGAAATGGGAAGGTCCTCTGCTCTTTAAGGCATGGGAATCCTTATGACCTACATTTTATATAAACTGTTTCCTGCTAATAGACATGGCTGACAAATCTGGCTTTGAGAACTGCTTCAGGCTGGGTTAGGTGCTCTTCCCTGGATTCCCACAGTCACCATCTTACCTCTCTCTTAGCACTATGTTGCCATCACCTGTTTACTTCTCTGGCTGCCAGTTAGACTGAAAGTTTTTTAAGGTGAGGGACAATGTTTGTTATGTTTACTGATTTATCTTCACTCCCAATAGGTCCTGGCACATAATAGGTACTCAGTAAATATTTGCCTAGTGAATTTGTGTGTGTACATGAATATGCAAATACACAAGTGCACACACATGTAGGGGGTGGCAGTTAGTAAGAAGAGCCTGGAGGAAGGGCCCTGGGGGAGCACAAGTGGCTGGAAGGCTACAAGGGTATTTACATGTCTCCATACACTGCAGTCCCCTCCTAAGATGCAGTATGGAATAATAATGATGATAACGACCATTTGCTGAGCACTTACTGTGTGCCAGGCACTTTGCACATGCATTATTTCCCTTACTTCTCATAAAAACCCTTTGAAATAGGCATCCTGATTTTACAAATAAAGAAATAACTAGGCTCAGAGAGATTAAGGAACATGTTCAAAGCCACTTAGCTAATAAATTGCAAAAATAAGATTTACACCAAAATCTGTCTGACTCCAAAACCTTAGCTTGTAGCCACTATGCTGAAAAATGCTGTGGTTATTTTGGTGGGGTGCTTACTGCCCTTTGGTAGTCTCTCTGCTGCCTATTCTAAATGTGCCTGTGCTCCTGGCTTATCCAGCAGAGGGAAGAGAACTGTACTGCCTGGAAAGTTAAAGGCAGGAGCCGAGGAAGGACAGAGGGATTCCTACCTGCCTGCTGAAGGGCTGCACCTCAGGTTCACTGAGTATCACTGGGTATCACCTCAGGATCATGTTGAAGTCTAATCAGGACTTCAACTCACTCATGTTTTGGTGTTTTTCTAAGCATTTCTTTTTTTTTTTTTTTTTCCTTTTCGTCTTTTTTCGTGTCCGGCAACGGATCGCAACCCTCAGTGTCGCGCCCGCACCTCGCTCAGCCAGTGAGCGGGAACCAGTCTGTATGTGGGATCCGAACCCTCGGCGAGAGCGCTGCCGCGCTCCCAAGTGGCGCACTGTAGCAGTGCGCCACCGGGCCGGCCCATCTAAGCATTTCTTTTAAAACCCTTTAAAGCCATGGTTCTCATATGTTTTTGCCTCAGGACCCCTTTACAGTACTCTTAAAAATTATTGAGAATCATCACCAAAAAGTTTTTGATTTTGTGGGTCATATCTATCACTATGTATCATATTAGAAATTGAAACAGAGCTATTAAAATATTTATTAATTTCTTTACAAGCCTGGTATATAGCAATACATATGACCTGCACAATATTTTTATGAGAAACAATATTTTCCAAAACAAAAGAAAATTCAGTGAGAAGAGTGACAGTTTTACATTCTTGCAAATCCCTTTGAAGTCTGGCTTAATAGAAAACAGCTGGATTCTCATATTTGCTTCTGCATTCAGTCTGTACCTATGTTGCATGGGATGCAGCCCATGAAGAAAATCAGTTGCACACAGACATGGAGCTGGCAAAAGGGGGCAAGCACCTTGGGAACACCCAGGCTTTCTCCAATCCCTACTTTGAGAATTACTGTTCTAAAGTTTCCTAGCCACCTGAAGACATTACTTTAAGGCCACATCTATGCCAAAGAAAAACACAAAAAGTGCCAGGCCTTTTCAGAAGGAAAAACATTTCAGAGCTGCCAGACCACCACAAGAATAGAGTTGGCCTAAATGAATAGCCCTCCATGAACTGAATCAGTTCAGGAAGCTAAACAGCCTGATTGGCTGGGCTCAGAATGGACTAATTTAAGGATTGGCAGATAGGCACATAATGCTGCTCAGGAGTTGGTGGCACACTAACTTCTCCCCAAAGTGCCCAGCTGGAAAGGACATTCTTAAGCAGTTTTATTTTTATCTCCAATTTTGAGAATGGCAGGGCCAATTAAACACCCACTCCAGTGTTCCAGGCTAACCCATTATGTTCCCATTCAAGCGTTATTATTATTAAAGATAATTGTAGGTGGAAAGTCCAAAAATGCCTATTGAGCTCCTCACACCTTTTTTTAGAGAAAACAGGAGAGTACATTTTGACAAGGAGAGAAACTTACAAGCTCCAGGCTTTTGAAATTTGGAGGTAGGGGACTGTGTTCATTTATGAGTTGGCGAAGTACAATTCCCAACTCCAAGGGGGTGAAGAAGATTTCTCAACATCGGTTAAAAGTAACATTAAATCTGAACACCAAGAAAATCCAGCACCTGGTTTACGATTCTCCCTTCTCGGAGGGTTAAGAGCAGGGTGGGTTGTAGGTGGTAGGGAAACATTATTCTTCCTGAATGCCCAAATCTGGGGGGAGTTTAAGGCCTTGCTCCCAAATCTGGAAAACCCAAATCATCCATTTTTTATGTAATTGTCAACTGATGACATATTTTAAAAGAATAAAGTATAAAAAATGAGCTGAAATAACTGTATGTCATTTAAGTACTTATGAGAGATGTCCTTCCGTCAAGGCTGCCAAGGGGTCCAGAAAAGGCCCAAGTGGAGGGCAGCTTTGGGAGAGGGCCAGGCTCTGTCCTGCCAGCTCCTGGAGGGGGGGGAGTCTAGCTGCAGGACTGCCTTAGACCGGCACTAGCCACCTTCCCGCTTGCCAGTGCCTGTTTCCTCCTTTGGCACCGTCCTGTCTCCCACTAATGTCATCTCCAGGAATACCTGCCGACTTGCTGAGATCCAGAGAAGAACAACAATTTGAAGTAAATTGCATGTTCTTCTGCACTACTCCAGCTGCGAGGGCTTTGTGCAGACAATGTAGGGAAATTATTAAGGGGGGAGGTTTGACTATACAAATGTGCATCTATCCACACCTTCTTCCCCTTCTTCTTGTCTCCTACCTTGCCTCCCCCCCAACACACACACACACACACACATGCACACATGCGGATGCTTCCATACCAGGTGTTCTGCAATACTGTTTTGGAAGGTGGCAAAATTAGATGGGTAAACATGAGCTCGGCTTGGACATTTTTTGTGGTGAGACAAAATTTTCTGTCTTATCTAAGCATCTGTAATTTTGAAGCTCACTGTCACTGCTGTTCAGGCTTTCTGCCTAGGGATGGTAAAAGAAAAGTCAGAAGTGTCTACTCAAGTGATTAGAGTAATCTGGAAATTCTGCAGTGTCTGCAATGGGGAAGTTGTCCTCAGAGTGGGGACTATGTCATTTCTGGGACTGTTGATGTGCTCTGCGTACTGCCCTGGCTGGGCTGCAAAAGAGCTACCTGGATATATCCTGTCTGTCTCTGCCTCTTTTCTTCTCTCCCCCTTGGTTTCACTATCTCTGTCACTCACATACACCCATACTTCAGCACCAGAGAGCTCTGAAAAGCCTAGTGTTTACCCCACTCATTTGTCTACTTCACCTGCTCTGAATTGCCATCACCCTGTGGAATCTCCATCCTCACTGGTTACCCTGGAGTTTGGAGTCCTGCTCTCTCGGCTGCTCTGGCTCAGTTTCTCTTTACCTCTCCCCATCAGACCTGGTTACATTCTAGCAGTCACAATTGCTAATGCAGGCTCTTTGAGATGGCCTGGGCCTCTGAGAACTTCTCCACTGGCCCACACCTAGTAGGTTTTCCCAGATGCTTAAAGCTTGTGATGGTGTTGGCTCAGTCACATAGGAAGTATAAACAGGGCTCAAACATCAAAATGGCTTCCTCAAGCAGCAAAGATTTTCTCAGAAGAATATAACAGATTGTTAAACAGAGAAAGCAGATTTTCTGGAGGCTATATGGCCTTGAGGTCTTCTAGATCTCCTAGGCCCTGCTTGGACACTTACTAGCAGGGTGATCTTGGGCATATTATTTAACCTATCTCTTGCCTCAGTCTCCTCGTAAAATGGAGGAGATAGCAGCCCCTGCCTCCCAGAGTTGGTGAGAGGATTAAGTAAAATAACATGTGTTGAGTGCTAGGCACATAATAAGTGATAGTGTTCTTTTCTTTGTGGCCGAATGTCACTAAGGGCTTTCCCACTGTCCACTTTCTTTCCTTATGTGAAAGCAGTATTCCTGATTTTTCTGATTCATTAACCATGCAATATAAGCTGACCTGCATACTATGAAGACATGCTCAGGAAATTCAAAGCGTGGAAATTTCTGTTTCCTCATTCAACTTAAACAATAATAAGAAAAAAAATCCAAAACAATAAATAGTAAAATTAGGATGTACTTTAACTTCAAGAGCACCAACATTTATGTAATGTTCATATATGTTCTATACTGAGAGAAACCCTTTAGCCTCAAAAGATCCTTTTGTGGTACATGTCTATTACATAGAGACACTGAGGCCCAGAGACCTCTGTATGTAAATTACTTTGAGTGTAGGCCAAATGCATAGCAGATGGCAGGATTCCAGCACCCAGAATTGTATGTTCCAGCCAGCAAGATGTCCTGCTCTCAGTGCATTGTGAAGGTATGGTTTATGTTGGGGGGGAGGGGACTAAAGGAGACAGAAGCAGAATAGTGAAGTTAAAGGTCATTTGGCAAATCAAAGGCAGAGCCAAGACCAGAGCTCTCAAGATTTAAGCCCTTGCTATTAGATCTCAACAATTCCTCCAACACTTTTTATAGGATTTGTCATTGTCTTAGGAAGGCTGCCAGAGTTGATGACAACAGTAAATAACCAAATCCCTATGGCTATTCTTCATTTATCTGCTGACCACACTTCTAATCTTGACTTAGTCCTGTCAGCAGTAATAGCTGCCTTATCTTTTCACTCCTCTTTTGTTTTAGGCTTTCCCCTTCTCATGGCCTTAAAAGGTACCTGTAAAAATAATCCAGGAAGTACCCACCTGGCTCAGGGCCTGGAGATGGATTCCCAGCTCTTCGTCTATGAGCTGAGGAATCAGCACTTGACATTCTTTTAGGCAATGAGGCCTGGGTGGAGGAGAAATCTGGGTTCAGTTTGCTCTTGGGGCAAGAAATTAGCAAGAAAGCAACTTAATGAGCAGAACAAATGGAAATGACTTAGAAGTCACTGGCCCAGGGTCCTCAGAAGGAACTGGTTTCGGTTCCATTTGCATAATCCCAGAAGTATTCAAGGTGGGCATTTTGAGCGCCTTAGTGATGCCAAGTAGGAGAGATTTGGGGAGAAAGTCAGGGAAACAGCCTCTCAAAGTACTAGAGGAAATGTGAGGTAGCTGAGGGATATATAAGTGAACCTTATGCACATCAGTCTTCTTTTTCCAAGAATTCATCAGCTAAGCACCACGTGGTATTAGCCTCAACTGTCTCATAATCAAGCATTAATTCTCAGTGAAGCTGATATTATAGAATAATAGCTCAAATCAGAGCCCAGAATGTCTCAATGTACAGTAAAAGCTATTTAATACATGAAGGAGGTCAGTCATCGGATAATGTCCACTTCTGATGAATTTGATTCCTGCAGCATTAGCCACATCAGTGAAGGATTTTATTTTTAAAATAATTCAGATCATTTCTGCAGTCATGAACACATTAATGACTGCATTACTGATAAAGCACAATTTTTTTAATCTCAAAAACACAAAATCTGAGGGAGGAAGGCAACCAACAGATTCTATTATGTTTACTGTCTCAGGGCCTGAAAGATGATACACATGTTAAACTACTCCCTAAATTTCTACACAGATTATGTTTATTTAGCAGAACCCTCCATAACTAGTGAGACTTCTGCATAATAATAATCCATGTTAACAGAGGTTATAGTCATCATTACCTATTATAAACATAATTCTTTGCCATATGACAGTTTCACCATTTTTTTAGCAGTATTTCTAGAAGTCACCCTGTTATGGACTGAATGTTTGTGTCCCTGCGAAATTCATATGTTGAAGCCCTAAAAGTCCTAATCTCAAGTGTGATGATATTGGAGATAAGGCCTTTAAGGAGAAATTAAGGTTAAATTAAGTCATAAGGATATGGCCCTAATCCAATAGGATTGGTGTCCTTATAAAAAGAGAAAGAGACACCCGAGTGCTCTCTTTCTCCACACACATACAGAGGAAAGGCTGTTTGAGCACAAAGAAACTAGATGGCATCTGCAAGCCATCAGCAGAACCCGACCATGCTGGCACCCTGATCTTGGACTTTCAGCATCAAAACTGTGAGAAAATAAATTTGTGTTGCTTTAAGCCACACAGTCTGTGGTATTTTGGTATGGTGGCCTGAGCTGGTTAATACAAGCCCTTAAAAGGTGTCAGTCATATGATGTAAGAAAAGCTGAGAAGGGTCTTAAAGAGTTTTCCAAGGTCAAACCTCCTCAGCAAGTCACTCAAGGTTCTCTAAAATTTCATCTCAAACTAACTTTTCAACTTTTTCTCCCAAACAATATTCTTTATTGAAATATTTTTTACATTCATTCTATCATGTGAGTTCTTTTTTTTTTTTTTTTTTTTTACAGACTGGTAACGGGATTGCAACCCTCGGTGTCGCGCCCGTACCAGGGACCGGCAACGGGATCGCAACCCTCTGTGTTGCGCCTGCACCGCGCTCAGCCAGTGAGCGGGAACTGGTCTCCACATGGGATCCAAACCCTCGGCGGGAGCGCCGCCACACTCCCAAGCGGTGCACTCTCCAGTGCGTCACTGGGCCGGCCCTATCATGTCAGTTCTTAATATCAATCTTATTTATGTCCTTTTCACCTCATGTCTGAGACTATTGACAAAATCTCTCCCTTACCTCCAGCCTCTCCTGTCTTCCAAAGGCACCAAGCACCCTTTTTAAAATCCTGATTTCAGTCTTTCAAGCATAAACTTTGCAGCTCTACACCTACATGCTCATTTCTTATTGACCAGAATTGGAGGTCTTGAGCCTTTTGGATGTTGGTTCCCTACTCCTCCTGCCAAGTACAGCTAAAAATCTTGTACATTATATATAAAACAAACATTAAAAGACTCTGAAAGGTGTACAGAAGAAAGCAGACCAACTACAAACCTCAGGACCCAAGGAATAAACACTGTCCTGTGGTCCCTGGTGTTTTTTTTCCCCCTTTTTGCCATATATGAGGGGTCTTCAAAATGTTCATGGAAAGATTTATATTATATTTTAATTCTATTTTCCACAAACCTTTTGAAGTGCCATCATATATCTAGGACTGAGTGTTGAGGAAGCTGGCAACCCAGAAACACTGATAGGCACAGACCAGTCCCAAGGAAAGCCTGCTCTATCTAGCCAAAAGACCAGGAAAAGGGCAGCCTAGCGAGACAGAAAACTTTTAGATAATAACCACTTTCTTCCAGCCAAACATCACAGGAAAAAACTGTGAACCCCTATCTGAGCAGAGTCCAAGTAAGAATCCCAGACTTCCATTATTACCAGGCACCCGAGTCCCCCACAGGGATGGTGTCAGAGATGGTTCAGTGGGGACCTGATACATCACCATCCACTGGTAATGAAACCACCCTACATACCCAGCCACTCATGATACAAACTCACAAAAAAAAAACTAAAAAGAGACATGAAAGACACAGAAAAGACCCAAATGAGATTTCTAGAAAGGAAAACTACAATGTCTGAGATGGGTGGTATTAATAGCACATTGGTCATTGCAAAGGAAAGGACTAGTTAACTGGAGTCATAATGATAGAATCTATCCAAGATGAAACACACAGAGAAAAAAAAATAATGAAAAGAGCATCAGTGAACAATGAGACAACTTCAAGTCACTTAATATATGTGTAGAGTCCTGAGTGAAGGGGAGGGACAGAAAAAAATATTTGTAGAAATAATGGCAGAAAATTCTCCAAATTGGATGAAACCTATGAACCTACAGATCTCAGATGCTCAACAAACCCCAAGCACAAAAATACATAAATAACACCATACCAAGGAATACCAGGATCAAATTGCTCAACAAAAATAAGGGTCCCAGATTTCTCATTGGAAGGAGTGCAAGTGAAAGGAAGGTGCAGCAATGACTTTAAAATACTAAAAGAAAAAAAAAAAAACACTATTGACCTAGAATTCTATAAACAGTGCAAATATTTGGCAAAAATATGAAGACTTCTAAAGACATATAAAAACTTGAAAAATTTATTGCCAGAAGATATGCACTACAAGAAATGTTAAAGATAAAAAAATAAAAATAAAAATAAATTTTAAAAAAAGATAGCCCTCAGGCAATTTCTGGAAATGTGGGCTTCTTTATAAGGCTGCTCAGAACATGGCAGCCAGCCTTCCTCTGAGCAAATAGACTCTTTCAAAGTGTAGAAAATTAGGGAACATTTCCAAACTGATTCTATGAAGCCAGGAATACCTTGATACTAAAAACAGATAAAGACATTACAAGAAAAACAACAATAAAAAGAAAGCTACAGAACAATATCCCCGAGGAATATAAATGCAAAAATCTGAAACAAAATTTTAGAAATTGTATCCAGCAATATGTAAAAAGGATAAAACATATTATCCTGAGAGAAATTAAACCAAACCTAAATAAGGGGAGATATTTATCTTATTCATTGGTTGAAAGACAGTACTGTTAACACAATCCCAGCCAAAACTCCAGTAGGCTTTTGTTGAAATTGACAATCAGATTCTGCATTTAATATGGAGTGGGAAAAAAAAAAAAAACAGAATAGCCCAAAAAACCTGAAAAATAACAAAATTGTAGGATTTCAAGACTTATAAAGCTTCAGTAATCAATTCAGTGTGGTGTTGGCATCAAGACAGACAAAACAACAGAAGAGAGAATTCAGAAATAGACCCATACAAACATGAACAACTGATTTTTGACAAAGGTGCAAATTAAATCCATATAGAGAAGATAATCTTTTCAACTAATGGTGCTATTACAATTGGATATTCATATACACAAAAGGAGCTTCAATCCATACCTTGCACCACGTACAAAAATGAACTCAAAATGGGTCATATACCTAAATGTAAAGCCTAAAAGTATAAAACCTATACATGAAAACATAGAAGAAAACCTTCATGGCCTTGGGTTAAGCAAAGCTTTCTTAGACATTACATCAAAAGCATGATCTATCAAAAAAATTGATAAATTTAACTGCACCAAAACTGACCATTTCTACTTTTCAAAAAACACTCATGAAAATAAAAAAGGCAAGTCACAGACTGGGAGTAAATATTTGCCAAACACTTATTTGATAAAGGACTTGTGTCCAGAATAAAAAATTAACTCTCAAAATACAATAATATGAAAAAATTATCCATTAAAAGTGGACAAAATATTTCAACAGACACTTTACCAAAGAAGATAGATGGATGGCAAATAAGCACATGAAAAGATGCTCAATGTCACTAATCATTAGGGAAACACAAATTAAAACCACAATGAAATACTACTACACATGTATGAGAATGGCTAAAATTCAAAAGACTGACCATTCCAAGTGTTGGCCAGGATGAAGAGGAACTGGAACCCTCTTACATTGCTGGTGAGAATGTAAAATTATACAACCACTTTGTAAAACTGCTTGGTAGTGTCTTAAAAATTTAAACATATACCTATCATATGGTTCATTCCTAGGTATTTACCGAAGATAAAAGAAAGCATATGTCTAGACAAAGACTGGTACATGAATGTTCATATCATAGCAGCTTTATTCATAACAGCCAAAAACTGAAAACAACCCAAATGTCTATCAACAGGGGAATGCATAAATAAAGTATTATGTATGGAGGAATAAATTATAGAATAAGCAATAAAAAATAATAAACTATTGATACATAAGACAATATGAATAAAACAAAATAATGATGCTGAGTGAAAGAAGCCAGACAACAAAAAGCACATATTGTATAATTCCATTTATATAAAATTCTATAAAATGCAAATTAATCTCTAGTGACAGAAACAGAGCAGTGGTTGCCTGATTGGGAAGGGGAAGAGGGGACAGGAGTAGAAAAGAAAGATTAAAAAGGGACACGAGGAAACTTTTGGGGTAACAATGTGTTCATCATCTTGATTACAATGATTTCCTTCATATATATGTATGTGTGTATGTATGTGTATGTATATGTGTTTATTTATACATACATACACTAGGGTCCCTTGAAAAGTTCATGGAAAAATGGAATTAAAAGATAATGTGAATCTTTCCATGAACTTATTGAAGATCCCTCATGTGTTTATACATATGTATAGATATATACACACACACCAACAGTTACTAAAATGTACAATTTTAAATATGTTCGGTTTATTGAATGTCAATAAAGCTGAGAGAAAAGAAGAGAGAGAGAGAGAGACCAAGGCATTGGAGCCAGGAGGTTCCTTTCAACTGGACGTACAGGCCCGAACCTAGCAAGGCGTGGGGGTAGTGCCAGAAATCTGTTTCTCGCTCACCCAGTTTGTGAGAGAATTCCAGGTGCTGGCTTTTATAAACTCATATTTACTTTTACTTTTGCCACCACTCCTGAGGATTAGGGGCCTCCTTTTGTAGGCAACTACCTTGGGGATAAATAGCCCTGAGTCTGTAATCCTTCGCACCCCCAAGCACATCCTCAAAAACAATTGCATCAGTCTTGGGTGCACAGATGCATTGTTATAGATTGGAAACTGACCGGAATGCATGCCACACAGGCAAGCAGATGGGCATGTCCATGCAATAAATGTCTGTAACACAGCGTCACCAGTGGGAGGGAGACAGGTCAGATTTTGGACCTCTGGTCCAGCCCTTCAAAAACTCATGCCAGTAAGTTCTGGTCCTGGCTATTGGGACAGCTGCACTGTTTCCTGATTTTTGGGGGGTGGGGGAGGCATGGCTGGCTGGTACGGGGGTCTGCACCCTTGACACTGCGCTCTAACCAACAGATTCCCTTAGGTAGGCTTCCCAGTTATTAACTGTAACTCAGGAACAATACCCCAAGAGCCCAAGTTCCCTGTAAAGGCAAGTCCCAGTTAGTTACTGGCATTCATTGACTACTTGGTGAAGGAAACTTCTCTATTTCAGTGCCTGGCACACAAAGCAATATTGATTAGCAGAACCAATGAAGTAATGACAGAAAGTCTCCATTCTTATTTGTACCTTGTCCTATGATAACAACAAGCATTTCTTTACAGATGTAGGAAGAGTGCACAGAGCTCTTTTCCATACATTATCTCATTTGCTTGTTGTAAGAAGCCTTCAGAGAACCATTATAGTTTGTCCCATTTTACAGATGAGGAATCTGAGACTAAGAGAACATGACGTGGCTTGCCCAAATGAACAATACTGGTAAATGACTGAGCCATGACTCATATCAAGATTAGCCAATTCCACCAAAGTGTGCTTCAGAGACTAAGGGAGACAGTGTTTACAAAGCGCTTAGCACAGGGTTTAGCGGCCCAAATCTGGCTCTCAGCTTCCTCCTCTCTATTAATAAAGGGAGGGAATATAACTTATCATTACCCTCTCTTCTTATATATTTTAGTCTTGATTTCCCCACCCACATTCTCAACTGTCGTTTTTTGTTTACCTGATTCTATAACACTCACCCCCATGAAAAATATGATCTTTGCTCTTTAGCACCCACCAGTCCTTCAAAGTGGAACTCTAGTTAGGTCGCACATATAACACCACTATCTATCAGAATATCCACAGACTGTACTTTATTGATTGGAGCTTCCTATTAGCTTCTGCACATCAAATATTCTAACAAGAAAATATTTGTTGATTTTACTCAAAACTATATTCCTGATTTGAATAAGAACTTGGCTGGTACCAGAAATCCAATTCAAAATCACTTCTGATTGGCTGGATCTGACAAGACTTCATGCTAGAATTATCACTGGGTTGGGTCTTTGTGAAGGCAGAGTTCAACAGGTAGACTGGGAGAAAGGAAGGCTTTAGAGGCAATCTAAGCAGAATAGGACAGGGAAGCTGGAAAGCAGGGGTGAACTTTGGGCAGAGGGAGTAATCCCATTTGGCTGTAATTATGGGTGGAGAAGAAGAGGAGATGGTAGCTGAGGAGGAGGTAATAGTGGCGATGGTCCTGACAGATTTAGAAGGAGAAAATGTCGACAAACTAGCTTAGGGCCAGATTATAGGGAGTTCTTTCTTTCTCTAGGTAATGGAGGCACCATCTAGATTTATCAAACTTTTCTAATGGAAAACTAGAATCTGAAATACTTCTATGAGTAGTGATAACATTATTATTAAAGATGATCATAATCACATTTGGTGTAGCCATAACCAGACATCCTACCTCTAACCTGGTATTGTGACATATATATTTCACTTGGAATACTACAAGATAACAGTTTCCCCCCAAAATAAGCTTACAGAGTATCAAGAAGCCTGTCAAATAATTATTACAAGGTATTCAAAACAAGACGATATTCTTTTTTACTTTTTTTCCCCACAGATCAAATAATTTTCCCACAGATCAAACTATTTCACTTTGGGTGTAGGAATAGACTCTTTGATGGTGGTGGGTTGGTGATGTGTGGTTAGAATACAGGGTCTTTAGGCAGATTGTCTTTGTTTTCCACTCAAGGTTGTGGCCCTGATGCCTTCCCTTCCTTCCCAAAACCCTTCTCCCAACTTCACTACACTTGGTTAGCTGCAAACATTTTTTGCACAGCCTTCCACAAGCTGGCAGTATATTTCTACTTCAGAAATACTTTTCTGTATTATGAATCAATCTCAGTATGCAGCAAAGTGATGACAGTCATTGTCTCTGGATGGTGAGATTACAGATGATTCTTTTTTGTTCTTTTTTCTTATCTGTACTGTCTGGCTTTGCTGCAGTGAATGTATATTACCAGTGAATGGAGACATAATAAAAGCAGTTCTAAAGAAGATTCAATTTCATTATAATGTCAAGTAAATAAGGCTGGATACAAAATTGTATAAGCAGTAGCGTTTCAACTTAGTCAAATAGATAAATGATTAGAAGAACAGACTGGAAAGAAACATGTCAAAATGTCATTAGTCTCCATAATCAGGACCCTGTGTGCAAGGCCTGGGCTGGGGTGAGAAAGGGAGTCACTAAAGGTACAACATTTAAGGAGACCCTCATTCTCAAGGTAGTGCAAGGGCAGGAGTGGCACCTGAGAGTGACGGCCACCTTAAATGTTGTACCCTAGACATTTCGCTTGTCTCATCCTAGACTGGGCCTGGCCTGGGTGATGAGATGTGAAGAAGTTTGGACTCTTTTAAGAATACATATTCAAATGAATATTCATGTACTTTTATTTATTTATTTATTTTTAAATTTTATTTATTTTATTAACATACAATGTGGTTGATTATGGTGGCCCATTACTGAAACCTCCCTCCCTCCTCCCACTCCCCCCTCCCTCCCAACAGCCTCATATCTTTTCACTTGTCATAACAACTTCAAGGAATTGTAACTGTTGTGTCTTCTTCCCTCCCCCCCTAGTTTTTTGTGTATTTGTTTACTTATTTTTAGCTCCCACAAATAAGTGAGAACATGTGATATTTCTCTTTCTGTGCCTGACTCGTTTCACTTAATATAATTTTCTCTAGGTCCATCCATGTCATTGCAAATGGCAGTATTTCACTCTTTTTTATAGCTGAGTACTATTCCATTGTGTAGATATACCACATTTTCTATATCCGCTCATCTGATAATGGACATTTGGGCTGGTTCCAACTCTTAGCTATTGTAAATAGTGCTGCAATGAACATTAAAGTACAGGCATACCTTCAACTTGATGATTTCCATTCCTCTGGGTATATTCCCAGCAGTGAGATAGCTGGGTCATATGGCAGATCTATCTACGATTGTTTGAGGAACCTCCATACCCTTTTCCATAGAGGTTGTACCATTTTGCACTCCCACCAACACTGTATGAGAGTTCCCTTTTCTCTGCAACCATGCCATTTATCATTCACAATCTTTTGGATATTGGCCATCCTAACTGGGGTGAGATGGTATCTCAGTGTGGTTTTGATTTGCATTTCCTGAATGCTGAGTGATGTTGAGCATTTTTTCATGTGACTGTTGGCCATTCGTATATCTTCCTTTGAGAAATGCCTATTTAGTTCCTTTGCCCATTTGTTAATTGGGTTACTCATTTTTTTGTTGTAAAGTTGTCTCAGTTCCTTGTATATTCTGGATATTAATCCTTTGTCAGATGTATATATTGCAAATATTTTCTCCCATTCTGTTGGTTGTCTTTTAACTCTGTTAATTGTTTCTTTTGCTGTGCAGAAGCTTTATAGTTTGATATAATCCCATTTGTTTATTTTTCCTTTGGTTGACCGTGCTTTTGGGGTCGTATTCATAAAGTCTGTGTCCAGTCCTATTCCTGAAGTGTTTCTCCTATGTTTTCTTTAAGAAGTTTTATTGTTTCAGGGTGTATATTTAATTCTTTAATCCATTTTGAGTTGACTTTAGTGTATGGTGAAAGGTATGGGTCTAGTTTCATTCTCCTGCATATTGATATCTAGTTCTCCCAGCACCATTAGCTAAAGAGGCAGTCTCTTCCCCAGTGTATAGGCTTGGTGCCTTTGTCAAAGATCAGATGGCTGTAGGTGTGTGGGTTGATTTCTGGATTCTCTATTCTATTGCATTGATCAGTGTGTCTGTTTTTATGCCAGTACCATGCTCTCTTAGTTATTATAGCTTTGTAGTATAGTTTAAAGTCAGGTAGTGTTAGGAATCCAGCTTTATTTATTTTTATTTTTATTTTTATTTTTATTTTTTGCTCAGAATTGCTTTGGCTATGTGTGGTCTTTTTTATTCCGTATAAATGTCTAGATAGTTCTTTCCATTTCTGAGAAAAATGTCATTGGAATTTTGATGGGGATTGCATTGAATTTGTATATCACTTTGAGTAGTAAGGACATTTACAAAATGTTGATTCTTCCAATCCAAGAGCATGGGATATCTTTCCATCTTTGTGTCCTCTTTAATTCTCTCAGCAGTGGTTTTTAGTTCTCATTATAGAGATTTTTCACATCCTTGGTTAACTCTATTCCTAAGTATTTTATTTTTTTGGTGGCTATTGCAAATGGGCTAGCTTTTTCATTTCTCTTTCTGCATGTTCACTATTAGAGAGTAGACATGCTACTGATTTTTGTGTGTTGTTTTTGTATCCTGCAACTTTGCTGAAATCATTTATCAACTCCAAGAGTTTTTCTGTAGAGGCTTTAGGCTGTTTGATATATAGGATCATGTCATCTGAAAACAGGGACAGTTTGACTTCATCTTTTCCAATCTGGCAGTGGGTTTATCATACATGGCTTTAATTATGTTGAGATACTTTCCATCTATACCTAACTTATGGAGAGTCGTTTTCTTGAACAAATGTTGAATTTTGTCAAATTCTTTTTCAGCATCTATAGAGATGATCATATGGTCCTTGTGTTTGATTTTATTGGTATGGTGTATTACATTTATTGATTTGCATATGTTGAACCAACCTTGCATTCCTGGGATGAATCCCACTTGATCATGGTGTATAATTTTGCATATGTGTTGCTGTATTCTGTTAGCTAGTATTTTATTGAGGATTTCTGCATCTTTATTCATCAAGGATATTGGCCTGTAGTTTTCTTTGTTTCTTTTTTTTTGTTGTTGTTGTATATTTATCTAGTTTTGGTATCAGGGTGATGTTTGCTTCATAGAATGAGTTTGGGAGAATTGCCTCTATTTCAATCTTTTGGAATAGTTTGTTGGAGAATTGGTGTCAATTCCTCTTTGAATGTTTGGTAGAACTCTGTAGTGGACCCACCTGGTCCTGAGCATTTTTTTGTTGGGAGCCTTCTGACAACAGCTTCAATCTCTTTTATTGTTATTGGTCTGTTCAGATTTTCTACATCTTCTTGGCTCAGTTTGGGTAGTTTGTGTGTGTCCAGAAATTCATCTGTTTCCTCCAGGTTTTCAAATTTGTTGACACATAGTTGTTTATAGCAGTCACTAATAATTTCTTGTATTTCTGAGCTATCAGTTATAATATCACCTTTTTCATTTCTAATTTTTGTTATTTGGGTCTCCTCTCTTCTTTTTTTAGTTAGCCATTCTAATGGTTTGTCAATTTTACTTATCTTTTCAAAAAACCAACTTTTTGATTCATTGATCTTTTGTATTGTTTTATGGGTTTCTATTTCATTAAGTTCTACTCTGATCTTAATGATTTCTTTCCATCTGCTGATTTTGGGTTTGGATTCTTCTTGTTTTTCTAGTTCTTCAAGGTGAAGTATTAGGTTGTTTACTTACCATCTTTCCATTCTTCTGTGTGATAAATTTCCCCCTTAGCACTTCTTTTGCGGTATCCCACTAGTTTTGGTATGATGTATGATTGTTTTCATTAGTTTCAATAAATTTTTTGATCTCCTGTTTGATTTCCTCTTGGACCCATATGTCATTAAGTAGAATGCTGTTTAATTTTCATGTTTTTGTATAGTTTCCAGAATTTTGTTTGTTATTGATTTCTAATTTTAATCCATTGTGATCTGAAAAAATACATGGGATAATTCCAATATTTTTGAATTTGTTGAGACTTGATTTGTGACATAACATGTGATCTATCCTGAAGAATGATCCATGCACTGATGAGAAGAATGAATATCCTGAGGTTGTTGGATGGAATGTTCTGTTTCTCTGGATATCTGCCAAGTCTGATTGGTCTAGAGTGTTGTTTAGATCTTGTGTTTCTCTGCTGATTCTCTGCCTACATGATCTGTTCAATATTGATAGTGGGGTGTTCAGTTCCCCTGCTAATATGGTATTAGTGTCTATCTCCTTCTTTAGGTCTAATAAGAGTTTTCTTTACAAATCTGAATGCTCTGACATTGGGTGCATAAATATTTATGATTGTTATATCTTCTGGATGGATAAATCCTTTTATCATTACATAGTGGCCCTCTTTATCTCTTTTTTATGGTTTTTAGTTTAAAGTTTATTTTATCAGATATAAGAATAGCTACTCCAGCTCATTTTTCATTTCTATTTGCATGGTATATCTTTTTCCATCCTTTCACTCTTAGTCTATAGGTGTCTTTATATGTGAGGTGAGTCTCTTGAAGACAGCATATAGTTGGGTCCACCTTTTTAATCCAGTCAGTCTGTCTGTGTCTTTTGAGGGGGGAATTTAATCCTTTTTCATTAAGAGTTGTTATTGAAGAGTGTTGATTTACTCCTAGCATTTTATTGATTTTTGTTTGGATGTCTTAAGTGTCTTTTGTTCCTTTCTTTCTGACTTAATGTTTGTCTTCTGTATTTGTTGGTTTCTTGGGTGGTAGATAAACTTTTTTTTCTTCATTGTTAGCATTTTTATTTTACTAGTGGGTTTTGATTTTTCTTGAGTTTTATGGCAGTGGTAGTTATTTTTCAGGTACCAAACCCAGTACTCCCTTGAGAATTCCTTGTAAGTGTGGTCATGTGGTAGTGAACTCCCGCAGTTTTTGTTTGTCTGAGAAATATACTATTTGCCATTCATTTCAGAAGTTTAGCCTTGCAGGGTAAAGTATTCTTGGCTGGCAATCTCTGTCCTTTAGTATTTTGAATATATCATCCCATTCCTTTCTGGCTTTTAGGGTTTGTGATGAAAAGCCTGATGTTAGTCTGATTGGGGCTCTCTTATAGGTGACTTGTTGGTTCTCTCTTGCAACTTTTAAGATTCTCTCTTTGTCTTTGAGTTGCCAATTTGACCATAACATGTCTTGGAAAAGACCTTTTTGGGTTGAATACATTTGGGGATCTTTGAGCTTCCTGAATCTGAATATCTGTGTCTTTTCCTATACCTGGGAAGTTTTCTGCCACTATCTTGCTGAATATGTTTTCAATGCAATCTCTTTTTTCCTCCCCTTCTGGAATATCCATGACTCGGATATTTGAGCGCTTAAGGTTTTCTGATATCTCTCTTAGATTTTCTTCAATGTTCTTAATTCTTTTTTCTTTCTTTCTTTTTTTTTTTTGTCTGCCTGTGTTATTTCAAACAGCCCATCTTCAAGGTCAGAAGTTCTCTCTTCTGCTTCTGCAAGCCTGAAGTTAAACTCTCTGTTGTGTTTTTTATTTCATTGAATGAATTCTTCAGCTCAGCAAGTTCTGCTACATTCTTTTTCAGGGCACTGATTTCCTCATACTTTCCTTCTTTCAGGTCCTGTATACTTTTCCTCATTTCATCGTGTTGTCTAGCTGGGTTTTCTTGTATCTCATTTTGTTTCCTTAGAATTATCACTTGAAATTCCTTGTCAGTCATTTCAAGGGCTCTTGTTCTAGAGGATCTAGATCTTGAGAGTTATTACCCTTTGCTGGTGTACTTTCTTGATTTTTCATATTTCTGGTATCTTTCCTTTGATGTTTAGTCATTGTGGCCGGGGATTTCATGGTCCACTTGTTTGACACTATTGTCTGGCTAAGATCCTGCCAGGACTGCCAGTTTGGCATGGCTACGTCAGTGCCTTTGGGTGGAAGGTTTGGGCCTCTGTGGGCTGTAGGGATTGGACTGGGTTGGAAGTCCATCAGCAATGCCTATCTGTTCCCACATGGGTGCCTCGGGGTGCATGGTTGCTTCAGGTCTTAGGCCTCTTGTGGGCACATCTCTTGTTATTGTGCACTTGCTCAGGCTGGAGGTGGGATCCGACAGCAGTGGCACCTACCTGCTCGGTTGTGTTGCGCCTCAGGGCACGTGGTCCCCATGGGTCTCGGACCTCTCCAGGGGTGCCTCTCTAGTCGGTGCACAGTCCTATTCATGTACTTTTAAAAAAGGAATGTAGTCAGTTCATTGTGTATTTTCCCCAGCCTATCAGCAACCAGCCGGCTTTATGACTTCTCTCTCCAGCCATGTTCCTAAGTCTGCCTGCTTTTCAACTATTTTTTTTAAACCAATACTCTGAACTCATTTGGCCTTTGGCAAAATTCTGACCATGGATCAAACCTACCAACTGCTTTCTCTGGTCTCATATAACAGAAGCTTTGGCCTCATCTGCAACCTTGTCTCAACAGTGCCAGGTACTCCTGTGTGTCCCTTGTCAGTGCCATCTTCCCTGTGAAAGTTATTTCAAACCTTTTCCACTCTCCTTCAACTACCTCCTCACATTATCTCCCTCATTCTCAAGTGACTTTGCCTCCTGTATCAATCTGGGTCCTGGCAGGAATCAAATGCCACATCCAAACTGGATAATTAACAAGGCAGAGTTTTGGAGAACTAACATAACATAATGCAGACCCCAGGGCCAGCAACAAAGGGGAGTGTTAAATCCCAAGGCTTGCGGGGGTAGGAAAGCAAGTGCTCATCAGAACCTGCAGAGGTCAACTGTATAGACATGGCTGCCTGCCAGGAGCTGTGGCCTTTAGTAGAGAGAAATAGTCATGTATGGTGGGAACTGGGAGAGTAAATGCCCAGGTCTCATTCACCTCGACCTCTCCCACCTCCTGCTGGTGCCTCCCATTGGCCAAACCCAACCTGAAGCTTCACACAGGTCAGCCTCCCACTTACAGAGCAGAATTGAAAAGGGTGGAGTGTAGATCTCGAGGCATAGACATCCTAATGCAGAGAAGATAGAGATCATTTGGTAGCATTTCCCTCCATTTCTACAATTCTTCCCTGAATTCTTCTGCAACCTTTCCTCTTTTTTTCCCATCTCGGTGGAAGTGGTGACCCTCTTCCTCTATGATGACAGTCCAGTGCTCTGGTTGTCACTGTCCTGACTTTACTGGTACCTTGGGTCACCAGTCATCCCACCTCTTCTATCTTCAGGTTTTCTCTCTTCACTGGCTCCTTCCAATTTAGCATTTCAACATGGCCTCTTGCATCTTAAAATCAAACAAACAAAACAAAATAAAATTCATTCTCTCACAACACCATGACCTCCTCCACTATTCCTCTCCTCCTCTAAACAGACAAGGTCTTCATGGAATCATGTACCCTTGAAAGAATTTTCTTACTTCCTTACCTCTCATTCACGCATTAAGCAACTGTTGTCTGGGTCCTGACAAAACTAAAGGATACATATCTTTGTCTTTACAAGGCCTCTGAAGCATTTCACACTGGCTAATTCCTCCTTCTGGAAACTCTCTTCAACCTAGGTTTCCTATGGAAGACAGAAAAGTATAGTAATTAGCATGACCTTTTGAGTCAGAGAGACATAGCTCTATGTCCTGGAGCAAACAACTTAAACTTTCTGGGTATCAGTTTTCTTAAGCTTGGAATTGAGATAACAATATTACCTATGCTAGAAGATAGTTGGAAATAAGATGATCTGTATGAAGCACTTAGCACAGTTCCTGACACACTGCAAATACCCTATAAATGAGAGTCATATCTGTGTGTTCCCAGAATCATGATTTTTTTTATCCCTTCTTTTCTTTATCACCACTGCATGGGTGAACTCATCAAAAACCACTGCTTGAACTACCATCTGTGTGCTATTGACTGCTCATGTCTATCACCCACCCAAACCTCACTCCTATGCTCAAGACTGCTGATTGGATATATGTACATGAGTGTTCCACTGGCACCGCAAACTCTACATGTCTGAAACCACGCCCATGGTCTTCCTAGAATCTTTTTTATCAGTGCTCCTCTTCCAGTACTCCTTATCTCAAGGAGTAGCACCAAAAGCTGTGCAGCTGCACAAGTCAGAAACCTGGGCTCTATTCTTGGTACTCACCTCTCCATAACTGTCCCTTATCAATTCAATCAGTCTGCCTTTTACTGTCTATTCTTCTTCTTTGTGTATTTTGGATTCTTTCCCTTCTCCTTATCACTACATTAGTTCATAGTCTCATTATTTCTTACACAATCACTATAATCACCATAATTGTTTCCCTATTGCTACTAGCCTGCTGAACATCCCCATCCCTCATCCTCACCTACCAATGTGCTCTTTTAAAAATGTGACTCTGATAATTCCACTGTTCCTTATGGTCTTCAGGATAAAGTTTAGAATCTGTAGCCCAACATATAAAGTTCATCATGGTCTGGCTCCTGAATATTTGTTCACATCTCCAGATTAATCTACTACCTCTCCCCTAACACTTACTGTACACTCAAGCCATAGCAACTATTTTCAGGACCATCAACTCTCCACACTCACTTAATATCTATTGCTGTCACTTTTGTTCTCCTTGGGTGATCTTTCCTCCACCAGCCCCCTGCCTTGTCCTGATCTCCTGACTAGCTCTTATGTACTGTTCAAGGCTCAGCTTAAACTTTACCACTTCATGAACTCCCTGCTTGACCCATCATTCCACCTGCCATGCTATATTGTAATCTTTTATTTACTTTTATACTCTATATCAGAAGTCAGAAAATTATTGCCTGCTTCTTGTTTTTATGTAAATAAAGCTGTATTGGAATACAGCCCGTCCTTTTACATATTGTCTACAGCTGCTTTTGAGCTTCAACTGCAGAGTTTAGTAGCTGCAACAGAGAATGCATGGCCCACAAAGTCTAAATTAAGTATTTACTCTCTGGCCCTTTACAGAGAATGTTTGCCAACCTCTGATCTAGATCAGTGGTTCTCAGTTCTGGGTACATAGTCAAACCATCCAAAAAATGTCATGATGCCCAGGTCAAACCACCCTCCCCAAGAGATTCTGACAATTTCTATGAATGCAGCATTGAATCTAATGTGCAATTGTGAGAACCACTGCTATAGATTGTAAATTCCATGAGTTCTGGAACTGAGTCTTTACGTTTTATCTCTCTATCCCTAGTTTTAGCATAATAAGGACTTCATGGTAGGTAATCAATAAATGATTGTTGCATCAATAATAGTAAAAGCAATGATAGGTAACATTTACTGAGTATTTACTATGCTCCAGGACTTTATGCCAAGTGTTTTACATAAATTATCTCCTTTAATCCTCACAATAAATCTGGAGGGTACCCACTATTATTTTATACATTTTACAGATGAGGAAATCAAAATTCAAAAAGGTTGAATGACTTATTCAAGGTCACCCAGCTAGTAAAGGACAGAGCTGTGACTTAAAGTCAAACTAGTGTGATTCCAGAACCTACATACATAATCAAAGCAATCTACTGTATCACTTTGAAGAGTCTCAAGCAACTCATTAGGGAAGAAAGTATTTGTATCTGGTCACTTTGAGTAAGTTGATTTGTTGAGAATGAGGGAGTTGAGATTGTAGGTAAAAGAATTCTTTTAAAAAGCAGGGACATGAGAACATCATAGAAATAACACAATCAATAATAATACCTCCCATTTCTTCAGCACTTACCAGTGCCAGATGCTGAGTAATAATCTTAAATGCATGATCTCATTTAATCCTTACAACCTAGAAAAGAGTTCTTTTTCAGGTCTAGAAGGCTTAGGTAGGACAATGTAGTGAAGGATTTCAAGCACAGTGAAAAAGTGAGAAGAACCCTACAGGCTTTAGGGTACGAGGAGGTAGGAGAAGGTGAAGGAGATGCTAAAGACAAACATTATCTACCATGAAATGTTTAGTGGGATCAGCTCTTCCTGTATAATAAAAACAGCTACTACTACTACCAATTATTGAGTGCCTATTTTATGCCAAACAATTTATTATTTATTATCTCAATTAATCTTACAATGCTCATATGTAAGTATTTGAATATCCATTTTACAGATTAAAAAATTTGAGACTTAGAAGGGCTAGGAAAGCTTTCCCAAGGTTACACAACTACTGAGTGGCAGAATCTGGATTCAAAGTCTAATTTCTTTGACTCCAAATCTTGTGATCCTAGCACCATTATGAATGAACAAATCAGTGACATGTAACAGATTGTTAAAATAAAACTAGTTTTATCTCAGGTGCAGCTGAGACCCCAAGACTAAGGAAGTTTTAAAAACTGGCATTTGACTATTAATCCCTCTCCAATATTGAGTATATAAAAGAGAGGCAGCCCAGAGAGTAAGAGTCAGCTTTAAATACCTGCTCAACACAGAAAGCACTGATGCTGGGCTATCAGGGCAGCACTAGTCAGGCAAGGTCTTTCTTTCCCCCTTATTTCTCTTCTCTGTCCCAGTTTTGACCCCTGAGGAAGTCAGAAACCATGGTTAGCCAGGTGGGGAAGAGAAGTAGAAGTGAAAGGTATGGAACTTGAGAATAAGGTGACAATCATCCACCCTTTCCCACTGAAGATCTTAGTTGAGGAAATGGAAAAGCTTTAGATTTAACTTTAAATGAAGACAGGGGCTTCAACTCATAAGTGGGATGGGCCTCTACTGAAAATAAAATGTATTTTGTGACTTGAAGTGACAAGAGAAGTTTTCATTATCTGAGAGTGACCGGAAAAGTCACTTTCCTATAATATCAGATATTATGAGATACACATACATATGCGCGCACGCGCGCACACACACACACGCACATGTAGATATGGAGAGATAGATAGACAGAATGAACTAGGGAATGAGGTAGAAATCAACCAATCATTAATATAGTTGTGAGACAGTTCATAAGAAAACCGTAGTTGGTTATCTGGTTATTGTTCAGTTTTTCAAAATCCAATTGCTTTTTATAGTTACATATAACCAGCCGTGTTGTTTCCATAACTTCTTGATTCCTCATGCTGTTTGATATGATTCTAGTAGCAATATGCTCTCTTTCCCCATTATACAACACAAAAAGAGATATAAACATATGACTATATTCAAATGACAGTGGTGTGTGTGTGCATGTGAGAGAGAGAGAGAGAGAGAGTTTGTTAGTTTTGAGCTTGACTTTACCAATAACTGAGTTTTTGCCAACACTTCTGTAGTCTTTACCATTTATTTTATGTGCCCTGGTGCTACAGTATTACTGCAGGGAATTATTTTGGGCTGTCAACAAGAAATTTTTAACCTTTGGCCTTCAAAAATAATGAATTTCTTCCAGAACCTGTCTCCTTTCTGGGCTGCATTTTTTTCCATTCTTGCAGAAAAACCACATCCAGGCCCAAATTCTTTTTCAGACCTGAACTGCGGAAATATTAAGACTATGATTTCTCATTACTAAAAACCAAGGTAGGTGCAGCACATCATGAAACTCACAACGAAGAACTATCCCACTTGGTCTCATTAGTGTTGGCTAATGTTAAATGGGGAATTGAGCTAATGGTCACCTAACAATTACTACATTTCTGCTTCAAAAACAATTTCCAATATACACACCAGTAAAACTCTATTTTAAGAAGCTTGAGGAGATATCAGAACATCCAAATTATAATGTGTTCCTTCAACCCAGTCGAAACATAAGCACATAATAGATGTGGGTGGGAGGGGTGGGAGGACAATGAGGGTGTTATCAAAAAAAGGAATTGCTTTGCTGGTCCCAAAGCAGAAAATCGTGGGGGGAAACATGCCATTACTATGTTGTCTTTCTTCTGTAGGTGTAGTTGAAAGCATCATATAAGATTCTTAGTTCAATCACATGTGTTTTTCATAGTTTTATATGTTCATGTAAGATCTCCATCTTCAGGGCAGTTTGGACAAAAGTTAGGGGTGAAGAAGAGTATTGTTGATACCTCTGTGAATTTCTCAAACTAAGCCAAGCTAAAAGAAGAATATGGTAATTTTGCCAGTACAATGATTCACTCACTGTACATTAAATAGACAAGATCTGAAACCTCCAGAATGTACTTGGATGCATCTATCCTCTGAATTGACTTCACAAGTAAGTTGAACCTGTGGAGTTTCAGTGGAGAGCATTGCAGTGCCTTCCACTGATTAAGGACATGCCATGTATGAAACACTTAGTTAATCTTTGTAACTGCTATATAGGGCAGGTTCCAGTATCATCTCCATTTTACATAGCTGGAAACAGAGGTCAAGACTTGAAGGGCAAATGTCTTAGGGAGTGAACTTCTAATGTTCTCTGCCACTTTATGACTTAGAGGTAGAAGTGGGTATACCACAGGCAGATCCAAGGTCACACCTGAAAGTGACATTTCCCTTTTCTGACCTCTCCTATGCTTTATCTGTACTTCTTGTAGCCTTTAGATGCATTCATGCCTAAGGTGTAGTTAGTTTTGCATATATTTTATCTTCTCTTCTAGACAATGCAGGATCTATGTCTGATCCATCTTTATAGCCAAAAGTGTCTAACACAGTGCCTGGCACTGGAGTGGACTCCAATAAATAATAGTTGAATGAAAGAATAAATGAATGAATGAATGATATCTTGACATGGGCCAGGGCTTGGAACCTGTTGGGCTGGAGGAGGCCTTTTACCAGAATAGCTTTGTTTTCCTAGAAAGGACTTTATAGGCTGCTGGAGCGCCTGGAGGTTTACTAGAATCACTGTAAGAGGATACTTCTAAAAGTCTGTGGAAAAATAGAATTGAAAGATAATAAAAATCTTTTCATGAACTTTTTGAAGTACCCTCATATTTTGTGACTACACTTTTTGTTTAAATTGTAGCTGGTAATTTACAAAGCCAGTTTTACTCTATTTAGTTCATCTTCATTTCCCTTTGGAGAAAGAATGGAAAATAGCTGTATGTGTGAAAGCTGATTAACTGGTATTGGCTCTCTGGAGCACATTGGTCAGAAGGGTTCTAAGATTAAATCTGGGCCCAATGAGAAAAGACTGCTGTGACTGGTTGGCAATGATTTTATAAATACGGTGGGGAGAGTGTAGGCACAGGTGACCCACATCTGTCATCCCTTTTTGGATTTTGCCTTCAGACCCTGTTCCCCTCCCCAACCCACCTCCCCGATAGGACACCAGTTTACAAGATATATGTCATAACACAATGCAGAATCTAAAGTTTCTGAGTTCCTATTTAACTTCTTATTTCTCATGAACAATTGACAGCCACAATACTTCTCGTCTAAACCTGACATCAGTGAGGCTCCAATACAATCACGAATGTGAACAGGATTGGCAAAAGTAAAAAATACTACACAGGTGAAGGGGACTATTATTCCTTCACTTCACTGTAGAGCAGTGGTTCTCCAAGTGTAGTCCCTGGTCCAGCAGTATTAGCATAACACAGGAACTTGTTAGAAATGCAAATTCTCAGACTGCATCCCAAATTTACCGAATCAGAAACCACTGTTCCAAGCCCTCCAAATAACCCAGATAGCTAAACACCTGATCAGCCCTGGATTTTGCCTCTTCCCTAAAGGAAGGAAGTACATTATTGCTAAGATCAGCCTCCAAAACAGGAACTCCATCAAACCAAGTGTCTTTCACTCCTTTAAGCTCATTCCTAAAACACAGACACAAACATCTCCTGTAATTCTTTTTCCAATCTACCTAACCAAGTTATCCCTAAGCCACAGAGAAAAGCATCATGTTTTATTATGACTCACATGATATTTAATATGGAGTCTATGTCTAAATGTAGTCCTTATACAGACCTACCTTTAGTTTTACAGAATGATAATTATATCCTGATAACTGCTAAATAAAGAGGGTATTTCGAGTGTGGTTCTCACAGGAATATTTATTCTCGTCAGCAAATCAGTGCTATGTGGATTCTTTGCCAAGATACAGGGATAGCTTCATGATGACCATTATACCAAGTTAGGCATTAAGACACTCTTATCAAAAGAGAATTTTACTTGTGGTATAAATAGCTAGCATTTATTACTACCTGCTAAACATGTGCTAAGGGCTTTATGTGAGTTATCTCCTTTAATCTTAACAAACATCCTTGAGAAATGTTCTATTTTCATTCCCATTTTCTAGATAAGGAAACAGGCTCAGAGGGGTTAAAGAAGTTTCTACCCAAAATCATACAGTGGAGCTTGAATCTGTAGCAGAATCTACCTTTTTGAAAACCTAAGCTCCATTCTTTAACCACTCTGCTATAGAAAATATTTGATTCAGATTCAGTGGGGGGAGCCCATTTTCCTTTCCTACCTCAGGCAGAGCAAACACTCTGTTCTCACAAACAGATGAGAGGGAGGGGCGGGGGGGAGACAGAGAGAGAGAGAGAATGAGGAGGAGGAGGAAGAGGAAGAGGAGGAGGAGCAGGAGGAGGAGGAGGAGGAGAAGAAGAAGAAGAAGAAGAAAGAGGAGGATGAGGAGGATGAGGAGGAAGGGAGGAAGTTGCTTGACTTCCTGGGGACCCCATTAGCATTTGGAAACAGACCTACATAGAGCATGAGGGATTTTAATAATCCTTATTTTATTCCTTTTATTTAATCTAACTCTGAAACAAGTTACTGGGGAAGGTTGTTGAAGTGGATTGAATTATGTCCCCCCAAAATTCACTGAGGCTTGAATTGTGTCCCCCAAGTTTTATGAATTAGAAACTTGGCCCCACTGTGACTGTTAAGAGGGTGGGAAATCCTATTATGATAATTGAAAGGTGGAGCCTTGAAGAGGTGATTGGATTCTAGGATCGTGCAGTAGTGAATGGATTAAAAATGGTGGTCAGGGGTGTGGTTCTGAGGGCTTTTTTTTTTTTTATTTTTTATTTTTTTATTTTTTTATTTTTTTTTTTTTTTTATTTTTTTTAAAATTTTTATTTTGTCAATATACAATGTATATGATTATTATGGCCCATCACCGACACCTCCCGCCCTCCTCCCTCTCTCCCATCCCCCCCAAGAATGTCCTTTCCGTTTCTCCTCCCTCTCCCCCCTCCCACCCAGATGTGTCCCCTCCATTTTCTCGTTGAAAGAGCTTCAAAAAAAAAGAAAAAAAAAAAAGTTGAGGTTGTTAAATCTTCCTCTCCCCCCCCCCAAGTTTTTTTTTTTGTTGTTGTTGTTGTTGTTGTTGATGTTGTTGTTGTTGCTGTTTGTTTGTTTTAAAAGAAGAGGAGAGTCTGTCTTTCTCTCTCTCTGCTTCCACCATCTTGCAACGTGAGACCCCTGGGTCACTGTCACCACCACCAGATGGACTTTGGACTTCCCAGCCTCAGAAACTGTAAGCAATAAATTTTGTTTTTCATTACAAATCACCCAGTTCCAGGTATTTTGTTATAAGCAACAAGAACAGACTAATACGGTTGTAGACCTTCTTTTTCCTAATGATTCTTAAATATTAGAGAGCTAATCTTCTTATTGGGATTCTCAAGTTCAACCTCCCTTTGGGTTTCATCTAAATCTGAGAATTGGGATGAATAAGGAATTATCCATGACCAAATATGGCTTATTCCTTGAAAAATGTCATGATAAAATTAATATTTTCTTTTGAAAGAACAAACCACGTGTAATCTTGGTAACAAGAAAAAAAAAAATCATCTGCCCTCAATGAACATACAATTTAGATGAAGAAAACACATAAACTAACTTATCATTTTTTTTTTTTGACCGGTAAGGGGATCTCAACCCTCGGCATGGTGAGGTCCACACCATGCTCAGCCAGTGAGCACACCGGCCATCCGTACATAGGATCCAAACCCATGGCCTCAGCGCTACCAGCACCGCACCCTCCCGAGTGAGCCACAGGGCTGGCCCAACTAATTTATCATTTCTACCTTTAACAAACATTGATGGAGTTCCTAATACATGTCAAGCACTGTGCAAGGAAACATGGGAGATACAGATGTGCAATTCTCAATAAGGATGCTTTCATAGGCCTATTTGAACATGGAAACATTTTGCTGCCATTTTATCAAAATGCCAGTGTTAGTTAAAACAGCTCCATCAGACTATCCTGTGCCCCTTTATAATATGGTTTCTGCTATCAAGAAGCTTATAATCATGGAAGAGTAATAGTGTCAGTGTGCTGGTGTTTTACATGCATTATCCCTACTCTTCTCCACAACACTTTGGTATTCGTATAGTTCCCCTTTTTGTGGAAGAGGAGACTGAGGCAGAGAGAGTCACACATCAGGTGAGAGACTGTATTTGTCAGGGTTCTCCAGAGAAACAGAAACAGTAGGATATATAGAAATATATGAAAGGATTTATTATGAGATTTGGCTCACATAATTATGGAGTTCAAGAAGTCCCACTATATGCTGCCACTGGTATTAGTTCTGAAATTCGAAGGCCCAAGAACCAGGAACTCCAATGTCTGAGGGCAAGAGAAGATAGATGTCCCAGATCAAGAAAAAAGAAAAATTCCCCCTTCCTCTGCCTTTTTGTTCTATCTAGACCTTCAACAGATTGGCTGATGCCCACTCGTGTTGATGAGGGGGGATCTTCTTTATCCAGTCTACTGATTCAAATACCTTGACTTCAGCATTGTGGTGCCCTGAGCAGGGAAGCAAGCTGAGCCGTGCCCTACAGAACCCTGAGCTAATAAATTGACGTGATTTTAAGCCTCCTCCATGTTTGCGCTAATTTGTTACACAGCAATAGAAAACTAATACACCAGCTCGTCTGAGAAGCATTCCCTGACTAACCCCAGCATAACTAAGGTTCCCTAAGAGCCAGGAGCATACCTTCTACATTACCATGCCCCTCATGTGCTTTGTGCAGGGCTTGACATAAAAAAAAGCACTCAGTAGATGAAAGTTGGCTGACTAGAAAAATCAGAGAGTAAACATTCTCTCTAAAAAGTAATTCTTGCTTTATCAAACTACAGGAGAAGTGCTTCCTGGGAATGAATGATTGAGTGGCTGAATTAATGAGTACCTCTTGCACTTAAAGTGAGTGAATGTTTACATATGTAGTCATAAGAATTCAACTGTTATGCTTAGTGACAAAACCTGTAAGTTTGCTTGCATTACAAAGTTCAAATTTTACCCAAATCTGTGATAGCAGCTCTGCTCCCTATGCCACTTAGACCCACTTGGTTTACCTTGGATGATGGAAGATCTGAATAATCCAAACAGGCTTCTCCATAATAGATTCAGTCATCCCAATCCTTCACTTGTTTTTCTGAGACATGCAGCTTAAGTGTGCCTCTTCATTTTCCTTATCTGTCAACAATTATACAGGTGTGGCAGCAAATTTCCCTTGCACTGAAGTAGAACTGGGGGATATATGTTCAAAGGGGGTAATATATAAATGCTGCAGGATAAAAAAAGCCTTGATGGTCTGCAAGAAACACATGACTACTAATGATTTATTTTACATATACATACATACACACATAGGTGTATATGAGGGTACTTCAAAAAGTTTGTGGCGATCATGGTGCTAATAACATCAAGGTCCAGGGTTCAATCACTGTAACAGTCAGAAAAAAGAATTGTGGAAAAATAGAATTAAAAGATAATATGAATCTTTCCATGAACTTTTTGAAGACCCCTCATATATGTATGCATGTGCATGTGCACACGCACACGTACACACATACATTTTACAGTTTACATAGCTCTTCCATGTCTTTTGGGTTATTTGAGCTTCACTACTATCTGAGGTGGGCAGGGCAAAAATTTGTATTATCATTTGTAACTGAGGAAACTGAGGCTGATTGAAATCATTTGCCCAAGTTTACACAGCAAATCAAGTGAATCACCAAGTCTATTGGTGTTGTCTATAATAATTACTTAGGAATGCTTCTGATGACCTTTTTATGAATAACTGGAAATGCTCATGGGACCAACTTGTAGGTCTTGGCAAACTGAAAGCCCTTTAAAGTGATTTTAAAATCAAATAATGTCCTAATCAAAGATGTGAACATTTGACTTCATCTCATCTTATGTATTCATTCAACAAATATTCATTGAACATCTACAAGGGGCACTGTTCTTGGCTCTAGAGATACAAGGCAGTCATGATCCCTTCCTTGTGGAGTTTACATGGTGCAGTCATTCACTGAATTACCTAGAAATACTGCCATTGACGTCAGTTAAAGAGCCCACACTCTTTCTTCCTTGACTCCCTCAGGTAGAAGCAGGTTCTTTCTGCTGAAAAGGAGAAACATTCCTCAGGTATACAGTGGACTTCAAAGTCTTTTTATGTCTCAGCTATTTTTCTGAAAGGTATAAGGAAATGCTTCTGAGGTATCCCATTGAAAACCCAGTTTTTCCCCATTGCTGGTATTAATTCCTGCCACATCCAAATCAGATTAAGAATGCTCCTGGAGGCTGACAAAATACGTACAGGTCCCAACCGTATATTAACAACAGCATCCTTAGAGCTATACAGTGAGCAGCACTATAAGCCAGTGGGCCAGGATACCAGCCAGTATTAATTGGGATAATTAATACTAGCTGCTGCAATAGGCACACTCTCCCCCATCCTTAATCAGTGTTGTAACACAACATATGTTATTTTACAGCCTGATGAAGGCTAAGTAGATATCCTTGGCAATTTTCCTCCAAGTGACTCAGAGATCCCAGCTAATTCTATAGTACAGTGCCTCCATTTCAGAGAATTTAGCTCCCAGCCATATGGGTGAAGAAGAGAACAAGAGGAGGGATTACACCATTTTAAACTGCCTTAGACTGGAATTGACACATCACTTCAACTCACATTCCCATTGATAAGAATTTACAGTAGCCCTCCAGGATAGGCTGAGAAATATACTCTTCCTGGGTGCTAAGGAAGAGAAAATTGGATGGCAAACATAGCATTGTCTTTGCCGCACATCCCATGAGAGGAAGTGAATCTCCCATCCACTTTCCTTTCTGGACTGGTTTCAGTCAAGGCCCCTTTGCCACATGGTAAGCCGACTCAAGTGAAAAGAGTATATTGTAAGGGCATGCTTGCATTGCAACTGTCCTCAAAAGATGCTGAGAACAGAGACAGCTGCGTTCTCCGGGGCTCACTCAGGGGCTGCCATCTCTTCTCCTGGTCATATTTGCTTCACTCTGCATACTTGCTCCATTCACCTCTCTACCAATCTGATTTCACAACAATTCCACCTTGTACATAGCCTACATGGCTTCCTTGGCCTTGATTCTCCCTGATGACTTTTCAGCTCAGTTGGCCCGGAACAGTCTCTCAGTTTCCTATACTAAATTCCTGAGGGTGTAAGTCTATTGACTTAGCTCCTTTTTTCAAACCAGGCCATCCAAGTCACTTAGGTCCCTGGCCAGGCTACATATGAGCACCACTGGTCCATGCCTGATCACAGAGAGTACAGATGGGAGGCTGGGGCACATAATCCACTGACCATTCAACAAGGCTATGGGTAGTTTCTCTTGAAGCTTCTCCTGTTGTTGGCATGACAGACAATGACTGACATATTTAGTATTATGATGTCTTTAGGACAATAGGTCTATTTGACCACAGAGCACAGAGCTCCTCAGTGCCACAGCCAGGCAAGGCCAGCAGTCTATCCCAGAATTAGTTTGGGGGGATATTATGTATCAGCTCAGTCAGCCCCCAATCTACCTTCCTTTTGATATACCTTCCTATATTACAGAGGTTGCAAAGCTAGAAACTACTTTTCTCAGTTTCTCTTGGAGCTGGGGTTCTGGATATAAAGCAGATTCCTCCAATTGGATGAGCTTGCTTGGATGTTGGAAGGCAGAAGTGAAGTGCAAGCCATCTATCAGCCTTTTAGTTGTTTTCCGCTGGCAAGCTAGGTCTCAGAGCCGTGAGATTTTTCTGCACTGGTGGCCTCATGACCATTCTCTAACTTCCTGGGTGTTGATAAGCAGTTGCAGCAGCAACACTGGCCAGAGTCCATGTCCCACTCACCACTTCTGTGGAGGCCAAGAGGCTGTTGGTTTAGAAGTGGTGGCAGTGGCAGCTTCCTCTTTCCGTCTTCCTGACTCCTGGTGGTTCCATCGGTGGCCTTAGAGATAGTAGTTCTTCAGATGTGTCAGTTCTGCCATGTTCTAGAAGTCATTTTTAGGTGGCTAACATAAAATTTATATATATAATTGGAAGATGCCTACGTATCATTCCCACCTTCCCCACTCCTGCCCCAGATTTAACTCCAAAAATGTAAACAGTTTCATTAATCACCATAAGAACTTTTTCAAAATATATGCTGCAGCAAATTTCAAAGTTTAAAAAAAGTCGATTTTAGAATCAACTTGGCCAGCAGTGATTGAGTGCCTCCTCTGTGCCAGACACTGCGCTAAGGGTGTGTGAGGCAAAGATAAGTAAAAATTGGTCTCTGTTCTCTGAGAGTGTACTGCCTCCGCATTGGGGAAAATAACTTTAATACAACGCAACTTGTGATGAATACCAAAAACAAGTTCTAGTCAAAATGCAAGGGGAACACAGAAGAGGAAGAAAAAGATAAACTCTGCCTGGGGTGGGACAGAGAATGAGTCCTAGATGAGATGTCAACTAAGCTGGATCTTGAAAGATGAGGAGAATTTTGTCGGGATGAACTACACTGCTCTTCCAGGAAATCCACTAAGCTCAATCTTCACTCTTTAAAAAATTCCATGTGAGTGTATTTTTCACTCTTTCTTTTGCTACCTTTACTTTTCAACTGAAAGTGTATTTGGGGTAAGCAGAGAGTGAAAAAATCATGGAGATGAATTGCACTGTGGTATCTGTGAGTGGGTGCTGGCAGTCCACATTGGGGAGGCAACCATTAGAGCTAAGCACTTGCTGAAATTACTTTCTATCAGCGAGACAAGATGTAATCAAGTTAAAGAATGCAGGCCTTGGGCAAAACAACAAAGAAAGAAACCATGTGTGGAAATTATTTTCTAGGGGCCTTGCAGCAAATCAGGAAAAATTCTAGGAGGAGCAGGATGATATAATTGAAGGAGCAGAGCATGGAGAGCCAGAGAAGTGGAATTCTGGTCTTGACTCTGACACTAGTCACATCTGTGACTTTGAAGAGCCACTTCCCCTTGCTAACATCTAATGGTTTATCTACTTATCTTTGGATAACAGAATAGGGAGCAAGAACAGCTAGCAAATAGTAGGCTAGATTCCAGAAGCCTAAAAACCAAGAAACTAAAGAGGCCCTAAAATGCATTTATACCAATCCCAATCCTCACCATTTTAACCGTCTCTAAAACAAAAGTGGCTCAGGAAATCATTTTATGAAAACTTTTCCCCATTGAATCCTTGGCCTGGAGAGTTCAGCATGTGAATTAACCCCAATAAGACCCTGTTGGTCTGTGTAAGTAACTCAAACTCTTTGTAACGTCATGGTTTGATTGTTAAACACAGCTATGTATTTCCATCAAAGGTAAGAAAACAGAGATTCAGAGAGATCTAATGACTTATCTAAAGTCAAGCAGCCAGTAAGTGTCAGGGCTGGTCCCAGAATCCAAGACTATCTCACTTTAGAGCCCACATTCTTAGGGTGAAATAGTTAAAGTATTTACTACAGAATCTTTGCAACTTCTTCTGGAGGTGTCACTAGTTAGCATTCCCATTTTTTAGAGAAGGTGAATAAGGCTCATAAGCTTTATATTATTTTTCTATTGCTGTGTGACAAATTACCACAAACAGAGTGGCTTAAAACAACATTTGTTAATTATCTCAGTTTTCATGAGTCAGTAATCTGGGTCCTCCGCTCAGAATTTCACAAGGGTGCAATCAAGGCATTGGCCAGGGTTGGAACCTGAGGCTAGAGGTCCTCTTCCAGGCTCTCATGATTGTTGACAGAATTCATTTTCTTGAAGTAGAACTCAAGGCAGCTTCATCTTCAAGGCCAGGAGGAGAGAGAATGACTTCTTTGAGTCTCTTTCAGGGAGGCCTGGAAGGCTCACCTAATTAGGTCAAGCCCACCCAAGATAAACCTCCTTTTGATTAACTCAGAGTTAATTAGGAAACCCTACTTACCTCTGCAAAATTCCACCACCTTTGCCATATTCTCTTGGTTAGAAGAAAGTAACAGTTTTCACCCATACGCAAGGGGAGGGGCTTACATAAGGGTGTACATACTGTAGTATGAGAATTTTAGGGGCTATCTTAGAATTTGGTCTATCAAAAAGTTTAATCAACTTTTCCAATTGAAATTTTCCATGTTTCTATCAGAGGTACCCAAATGATTTAATATCTCTGAAGCTATACTTGCAATTATTGTTTTAGTTATGTTTTTGCTGCCATTTAATGATTTAATGAAGTTACAGAAGCAAGTGCTAACAGAAATACTACCTACCTTTCGGAGTTGTTGAGAGGATTAAATTAAGTTTAATAAAGTATGCAAAAACCTCTTACATAATAGTATACACAAAGTAGATGCTTAATGAAGAATGGCCATGGCAGGGAAGAGCAAAAAGGCCCATCCTGCTACCGGGGAACTCCCAGGCCTCTGGGAAGACCCATCATGCAGGTCTTTACTCAATACATCCTTTGTCCCAAAATTCAGGGGCTGTTTGGAAATGAATAGTAAGAAAAAATCTAAACTCTATGGGGAAATATGCTAAATGGTAAATATAAAAATAGTACATCATCCCTTGAAGGCAAAGTATGAGATATATACTACTTGCTTCTGTTAGACGATTTGAATGTTAAAAAGGATGTTTTGTTCCTTAGTCATGAATTTATCTTCTTTAAAGTGAATAAGGTAGATAATAAGATCTCTTTTGTTTGCATAATAAAAGTTATCATTTCATCTCTCGTGTGTGTGTGTGTGTGTGTGTGTGTGTGTGTGTGTGTGTGTGTGTGTGTTGGTGAAGAGTAACAGAATGATCTTGAGGCTTTTACTTATTTCTATATATTCTCTCTTTTTTCATCTTATTTTTATTCTTTTATATGCATGTCCACTTCCCAGCCATGTATTATTTGATTTTCCCAAAGCATGTGTGCAAAGGGAGCAGTGTGGATGTTAACAAGAAGAAGTTTTGAAAAAGCATGTTATAATCTCTTTCTGTCTGTGTTATATATTCAGTCACTATAACTACAGAGGAAAGAAAGAGAAACTCTAGTAAAGGGCACAGTCCAAGAGCCAAACCCAATAAGCAAATTTCTATTACATAAATAAATGTTGATAAAATCAAATTTAATCAGATGGATTTTAGGTGGTATGTTTTTGGATTTTTGTTTGTTTGTTTTTTGGCTAAAGCCAAAACCAAATTAATTATCATCATTATTTCTAAAGTCTTTCTGTATAGTACAATGTATGATTGAATGGTATCATACTACATAAAGCAAGATTAATTTCATTAATCTTGGCTTGTACCAGTCCTTCTGCTATCCTGGCTTGAACCAGTCAGATATAAGGGCCTGACCCAAATACAGTTCTTGTAACTGGCCAACTCAATTCTGTGGAGTTGCTGCATATTTTCTTAGCTTAACCTGCAGTGCTTGATGACTGGGTCACCCTCCACAAAAGCTCAGCCAGTCCTCAGATAGTGAGCTCCGTGGTGTAAAATGACATAAGGGTGGGCTAATTCCAACATTAGCAAGAGGCAGTCTTAATAATTCAGATATTGTAGAATTTATTACAAGGATCCAGTTATTTAGTCACCTCAAAATGTAGCTCAAGAACCAGAGTTATCCATATTTGTACGTCTGTGTTGATGCAATTTGTCATAAAACTTGCCCATTTCTACTCTCCCTTGAGCACAGTAGACAGAGCTCTCATAGTCACACACAGCTTTTGATTTCCTCTTCTGAACCACAGTAGGACAAAGGCTAGGAATTTGTCCTAAAAAGGATTACCCTTATCTCCCAAATGGTCATTTAGCAAAGTGTCTTTCAGTATTCCACATGATCTCATCACCTTCACTTTTATCAGACTGTTAGATAAATCCCAAGGAACAAGATTGTAAAATTAAATGCTTTCTTTTTCCTCTATTGTTTAACTGAAACATTTATTGATCATTTACATCCTATTAGATGCAATGAAAATAGTTCATTTATTTTAAATATGCTATATTATTTAGCTACTCCATTCATATACAAAAGTTATTTATTTTAGCCACTTTTAGATATAGGAAATTTGAAGTAATACAGGCTAAATGGCTTGCCCCCCCCTCCACCAATCCCAGAACTATTCACTGGTAGAGCTAAGACTTAAACCTTAGGTTTTCTGATCATAAGTAACACTAACTTTTAGCATTCCCCACCTACACATTTTAATGTCTTCCATCCTATTTAACAAAGCAACATATAGCAATAAGAATCAAAGATATTTGGAAGTAGGCAGTACAGGAAATCTTGGTTTTCCATATTTTACACTTGATCATTGATTATTTACTCAAAATGTATTTAAAAAATGGTATCCATAAAAGATTGGTAACAAAACAACAACTATAAATAGCTAACATTTGCTGAGAACTTACTATGTACCAAATTCAGAGTTAAGCACTTTATTCACATTATTTCAGTTTCATATATTAGAACAACCTGGTTATGTATTAGAATCACCTAGATAGCTTTTTCTTTTTTATTTTATTTTTGGTAGCTGGCTGGTACAGCAATCTAACCCCAGACTTTGGTGTTATCAGCACCATGCTCTAACCAACTGAGCCAACTGGTCAGCCCTCTAGGTAGCTTTTTAAAACTACAGATACTTGAAGGCAGGTAGTGAAATTGAAGAGGAAACAAAAAGATTAAAAGGGATTCCATGTTCATGGATTGGAAGAATTAATGTTGGGAATATGTCTACCCACTACCCATAGTGATCTACAGATTAACTGCAATTCTTATCAAAATACCAATGGCATTCTTCACAGAAATAGAAAAAAAACAATCCTAACATTCATATGGAACAACAAAAGACCTGAATAGCCAAAGCAATTCTAAACAAAATAAATAAAACCAGGCATTACAGTACCTGATTTCAAACTATACTACAAAGCTATAGTATCCAAAAGAGTTTGGTAATGGCATAAAAACCAACAGATGGACCAATCGAACAGAATGAAGAACACAGAAATCAACCCAGGTTTTTGCAGCCAAGTGATCTTTGACAAAGGCATCAAGAACATACACTGGGGAAAAGACAGACTCTTCAATTAATGGTGCTGGGAAAACTGGACATCCATATGTAGAAGAATGAAACTAGATCTGTACCTTTCACCATACACCAAAATCAACTCAAAATGGATTAAAGACTTAAATATAAGACCAGAAAGTATAAAACTCCTAGAAGAAAACATAGGGTAAACACTTCAGGATGTAGGAATTGGCAAAGACTTTATGAATAAGACCCCAAAAGCATAAGCCACAAAAGAAAAAAAATAAACAAATAGTATTATATCAAACTAAAAATATTCTGCACAGCAAAGGAAACAATCAACAGAGTGAAAAGATAACTTACAGAATGGGAGAAAATATTTGCAAATTATATAGCTGGCAAGAGATTAATATCCAGAATATATAAGGAACTCAACAGTGAAAAACAATTTGATTTAAAAATGGGCAAAGGAGCTAAATAGACATTTCTCAAAAAATATCATACAAATGTCTGATAAGTATATGAAAAAAATGCTTGACATCACTAATTATCAGGGCAATGCAAAGCAAAACCACACTGAAATATCATCTCACCTCAGTTAGACTGGCTATTATCAAAAAACAGAGAATAACTAATGCCGGTGAGGATGTGGAGAAAGCAGAACCCTTCTACACTGTTGGTGGGACTGTGAATTAGTACAGCCATCATGGAAAACAGTATGAAGGTTTCTCAAACAACTACAGATAGAACTACCACACGATCCAGCAATCCCACTTCTAGGTATCTACCCAAAGAATGGAAATCATCATGTTAAAGGGATACCTCCACTACCATGTTCATTGCAGCTCTGTTTACAATAGTGAAGGGTTGGAACCCACCTAAATGTCCATCAGTGGATGCTTGGATAAGGAAAATGTAGAATATATATGCAATGGAATGCTACTCAGCCATAAAATGAATGAAATTCTGCCATTTACAGCAACATGGATGAACTTGGAGAAAATTATGTTAAATGAAATAAGCCAGGTAGAGAAAGAGAAATATCACATGACCTCACCCATAAGTGGGAGCAAAGAAAAAAGATAGATAGATCATAATACATTGAACTTTCAGAAGGAGAGAACAGAACTATGATTTCTAGAGGTGGGAAGGTGGGGGTTAGGGAGAAATTGCATAATGGATGCAAAGAATAATTATGATTTGTAATGATGAGCTTGCTAATAGTACTGATTTGATCATCATCTATTTTACACAAATACTGATATTCAACTCTGTACTTCATAAATATGTATAATCAATTATGCTTCAATTAAAAAATAAAAATTAAAAAAATTTTTAAAACTATGATTGGGCCCCACCCCCAGAAAATCTGATATCTGATGCCTTATCTTATTTGTTTTAAGAATTTAAGACAGAGACGATTTATTACCTCTTATTTACAGATGAGGCAAGTGATACTGAGATTAAGTAAATTAAAATCTCATTATTAATAGGTAGAAGAGCTAGAATCTGAACCAAGTCTATTAACTCAAGATAATAAGATCATGGACTTTCCAGCCAGATACACCTGGTGTTGAAACCTAGCTCCCCACTAGTTCTTTGAATTTGGGCAAAATAATCATTCTTTTTGATATTGATTGTTTACATCCAAAATTGCGATGATAATAACATCCTAACAAACTTGTTGTAAGAATCACCAGGGGTACCAAGATGGGGCTTTCAGTGGTGCTAAAACAGTAGGAACAGTAAATCCCAAGAAGGGGAAAACCAGAAAAGGAGGTTGTGCTCAGCACAGTAATTCACCCATTATTTCTAAAAGCAGCTTCTTCATTATTTCAGGGAATGCACGTGTATTTGAGAGATGAGTGACCCATGCTATCAAAATTCCCAGGGGAAAGTTTACAGACCGTATAATGTACCATACAGGTAATTCCCAGTTGAATAAGAAATGAAATGCCTAGAAAGGTTATTATTATTATTAATAATTAGTATTAATTACAGTACCTAATTCTAATATTAATAAGAAATCCAATGACATTAAATATTGAAAAGACAGGGGTAACCATTAAGAATAGTTCTCTCTCTCTGTAACAAAGTGGCTCTTAACTCTGTTATTCTCTAATGTCCCACAGGGAGAAGAGAATATCGGAATTAATCTAGACTAAGAAACTGAAAGAAATCTTTTTCTAGTTTAATTTGGCATCTCGGGGGTATATAAACAGTGACTTTCCTCTGGGCTTTTGGAGACAGCCCTTTCCAAGAAAAAAATACTCTGGTAAGAATTCTCTGGTAGTTCATCTTTAAGCCTATACACACACACATCTATGGACTCTTTACTCAGAGGAGGTCCTGATTGCTGATCTTCTCCTGAAGTCTAAGGACACAGGATGAAAAGGAATGAATACAAGAAACCACAGGGAGTTGTGAAGCAAACCTAGGAGGAAGGAAGAAAGTAGAAGATGTTCCTAACTTATAGCTATTGGCCGTAGCATGTGGCTGTCATGTGATTTTTTTACTGTCATCAAGTAGGCTAAGGAAATTTTATAATACAAGGTGAAGAGGCAGAGTTTCATGGAATCATTGTCTCTTACAGTAGGAGAAAAGCAAAGGACCTGAGAGGCCATGTGTCTGAGCTCCTCACATTTGGCAGATGAGGAAACAGAGGTATAAGCATAGCAAGGGACACACTTAGAGTCATACAGCTAATTTGGGGCAGAGTTGGAGCTTGAACTAAACCGCGAGCTCCTGAGAGCAGAGAAGTCATGTGCCTCTTCTCTGTGGTCTGCACTGGGCCACGCTCAATGCTTTGCTCATGGAAGGTCAGTGAACAGTTGTTGAGTTGCACCGACTTCGGATGTCTTGACTCTGACTCTCATGACTCCCTGTTTCATGCCCCTTCAAAGTCGTCTCTATGAACCCCACGTATAAAGGGATGACCAAGATGTAGCATATGCTAAAAATATGTAGGGAGACTAAGGAAGCATGATTTAGCTACGTAGCCATAGTCTTCCAGGAACACGTTTTAGAGGAAAAAATAGAGAAAACAATGTATAGGAATAAAATAGTGATACTCAACTGGAAGGCGTGCTGGTGGGAGGGGGCATGTGTCTCTAATGTAAAATGCCCACAAGGATGTAATTTTTTTCAAATGACCAAACGTCATTCTGATCCACCATCTTCCTCACCACTATATTCAGAACCACTGGAATACAAAAGATAATCTTACAGTCATAAGTTACTAAATTAAAAATGAAAAGTTTGCTTTGAGTAATTATTTAAATAGGTATATAGAAAAACAAAACACACAAAAACTGTTTTTCCTCTACTTCCACAGCACAATTATTAACACAGAAGACCGACTTCTGACTTCTGTGACCAAATCTGTGGGGGACTTCTTCCCACCAGCAAGCAAGCAGCCAGTTCCTCAGTGGGCACCAGCTGGGTGTCGTCCAACTCAATTCTGACATTATCTACCTGGAGATAGCATCAGATCCCACAGGTTAAAAGTTCAGTTCCAAAGACTCAGCCCCCCTTCCCCACCTTTAGATGCCAATCACAAGCCCAGGCTTCTGGAACTTCTGACCAACCAGCTATAAATCAGGGTTCCCACAATCCCCTCCTTGGGTTGGATTAATTTGCTGAGCAGCTCTCAGAACTCAGGGAAACATGTACTTACATTTACCCATTTATTACAAAGAATATTTTAAAAGATACAAATAAACAGCCAGATGAAGAGATACATAGGGCAAAGTTTGAATGGGTCCCAAGTGCAGGAGCTTCTGTCCCTGGCAAGTAGAGGAAAAAACCCCCACGTGTTTGGTACCAGAAGCTCTCCAAATCCAGGCCGCTTGTGTTTGTACGGAGGCTTCATTATATAGGCATGATTGATTAAATCATTGGCCACTGGTGATCCACTTAACCTTCAGCTCCTCCCCCATCCCCAGCGGCTGGGGCGTTGGACCGGAAGTCCCACCTTGGTCTTTCCTATGACCACCCCTCATCCTAAGCTACCTAGGGATCGCCAGCCATCATCAGCATATGAAAAGACTCATACTTTGGAGATTCCAAGGATTTTAGAATTTGTATGTCAGGAGATGGGGACGAAGACCAAATGTATATTTTCACAATATCACAATAGGTGTAGTTATTTCAGAACCACTGTTGAGTTTGTTTCCTCGAACAAAGAGCACTGGTAGAGAAATGTCAGAGAGCTTGCCTGAGACATCAAGGAAAATTAGGTAAAAGGGCTGTTGATAAAATTAATTTAGCACTACACAGATTCCATCAAGAGACTGTGTGATCCTAGAAATCCAACAGTATCATCTTGAGAGAAAACTTGATACAGACTTATGCACAGAATTTAAAAGTGAGAGGTTTCACATTTCAATGGGAATGTGGAGTCAGACACCAGGACTGCCAAAGCATCTGCACTGTAAGTATAAGGTCTCAGGAGCTGTTGAAGGCCACTTCCCCAAATTTTGCCACCTTTACAGTGAGAAAATTTCCCCTTCATCTTTGTGGGGATAACCTCCCCTAGGAGTCCTTGGGGAAAGATGTGTGTGCTTCATCTTTGGGCCCCAACAATGGCACATAGAAAGAACACAAGGTATGTTTGCTAAATAAAGTTCAATGGCTGCCCAAACTCCTTAAACCAGCTTCTCCTCCTGTAATTTATAGAAACTCCCCACTAGTAGAAGATTGATAGCTTAGTAGACTAGAAGGGCAATTAGGGATCAAGACATACCAAAGAGTTTGGAATCTGTTCTAGTTATAAAAAGTTGTTAGAGGGTTGAAAGTTGAAATGATCTAATTTATGTCTTCAGAAGCTGGTCTGGCTGATGAGTTGAGAATGTACTCCAGGGAGCAAAGGGGAAAGCAAAGAGGCCAGCGAGGAGGCTACTACAGCCATCCAGGAGTGAGGTGGTGGTGGCCTGGATCAGGACGGATCATACTGAAGGAAGAGGAGAATGGAAGGGAATGAGGCAGTAGAGATGGACAGAGGCCAGGTCCTGCAGGGCCCTCTCGGCCCTAAAACAGTAAAGACTTTGGATTGTATTCTAAGTGCCGTGGGAAGCTGCTGGAAAATAGAGAACAAGGGGCAGACGTGCCCTGGTTTATGTTCTGAGAATATTCTTCTAGCTGCTGTGTGGAGAATGGACTGTAAGGAGGCAAGAGTGAATACGGGGAGAAAAGTAGAAAGAAATCATGAGATAGAAGGGAGATGCTCACTGAATTTAGAAAAGCAACTGAAAAATATAACTCCTTTTATGATATATGCAAATATGGCAAGGCATATTTTCTCAATTGATTCGAACATAAAATTTCAATGGTTTATTAAGTGTGTTTTGTTGTACCAGCAATTGATGGACCTCAAAATATAGTGTTTGGGGATGCTGCTACCAACATGCATCATTATGAGAAATTACAGAATGTCATTCTAGCATATTCCCTTACAAAACTTAGATCCAGAAAAATAACCTTGCTCATTTTCTTTTCACTTGCCCTTATTCTCTCCAAAAGATTGCGATACAGTTCATCCTCAGAGATAGATCTTCTTCTTTGAGTTTATTGAAAAAAACACTTACTTATGAATGAGAGCATCCTACATTTCTTCCCCCTGTTACCTGTTAGAATCCAGGTCTTTATATGTGTTTTAAGCATGTGACTTTCCACCGACATACTATTTTCCAGTGCAATGGTTTACAAATTGTAGAGAGTGGGAGCGGTGTGGAAAAGTGCTGCAGGGTTCACAGGAGGCAAAAAGAAGGATGGCAATCAAAGGGGCAGAGGTGCGACATCACTTCTGGGCAACCTTCTCCCCTGCCACCTAGGTGTCAGGACTTTCACTGACAACACTCCACAGCCTGCAAATATCAACAGGAGAGTGGAGGTTGGACACTTGCTGCTGTTTGGAGTTTGGATAAGCTGCGTTAAAAGTTCAGACAGAAGGGTTTCTAGAATCCTGGCCATTGGGGCTGAAATGCTTGAAGCCAGGAGAAGTTTGATCCATTGTCTGGGAGAAGGAGGGGCTTCAAGGGGGAACCAGGGGAAGTGAGGGAATGGAAGGGATGTGAACCAAGAGCAGTTTCAGTAGCAGACATCAGAGGACAAGAAGGGATCATGAATGACCAGGAAGGAATTTCAGAGTTTGAGATCATGGGGGTGGTGGGAGCAGTTCTGAGAGGTCTTTGGCGTATTGGCATGGCCAAAGAGAGGGGAAGGTGAAGGTCAAGAAAAGTGGGAAGAAGGTCAAGGAACTTAGAGCCCCAGGTATTTTCAGGGTCATCACAAGAACATCACAAGTCCTCAAATACTCTGGCAAAGGACAAGGGCAGAAAGACTGTGAGGCAGAAGCCAAAGACCTAGAGACTGGAAACAGTGTGCATACTCCAAAGGCTTTTGAAGGTGGCCAGAATGTTGGGTGGCAGGGGACAAGGTTAAGGAGATCTCAGTATGAAGGAAGCACTAGCTTTTTTCAATGGGTGTGGGAGGACAATTAAAGTTGGGCTCAGATTTGAGCATTCTCTTTGTCTCTGGGACATGTCTGTCTGGAGGGCTCATGGGGTGCTAAATGTGCAGGGATGGAAGCACCCACCCACATGTCTGCAGCTCAGAGGCCAAACCACTCTGCATCCTGGCTTTTATAGTCCAAGATTCTGGGGAATTTTGCCCTGCCTATAACTTCCCCTTCGCTTCCCCAGAGTTGGAGGCTAGGGCCAGGTGAACCATCAGGGAAGCTTCCAGTCACACAGCCAGGTCTGGTTTGAGGTTTCACTTTTTGCTCGCCAAGAAGCCTCCTGTCTCCAAAAGAAGTAAAATGTAATGGTTTTGCGTTAGAGTTCTGAAATCAGACTGCCTTGTGTTTGGATCCCAACTGTGTGGTGTAAGGCAAGTTAGCTTTAATTCTCTGTGCCCCTGTCTGTGAAGGGCTAGAGTGTTGCTGTGGTGGTGGGTGACGGCAAGTTCAAATAGGGCAGTCAGGGAAGCCCTGATAAAAAGGATGATCTGAGGCAGGTGAGGGATAAAGCCATGTGGATATCTGGAGAAAGAACATTCCAAGCAGAAAGAATCAGAAGTGCAAAGGCTCTGGGTGGGAACATGCTGGCAGGTGTGGAAACAGCAGCAAGGAAGTCAACGTTGCATGTTTTATACAGGACCTGGCACTGAGGGGCCCTTCAGCTAGGTTGCAGTGTGGTGGAGAATAGAAACACTAGCAGAGCTGCTCGCAGCTGCCCAATCTGGCTGCATAGACTTTATGCTGGAGAGCCATTTGCCAATTGCTGATCTACCAGGCTGACTCTGCTGTGGTGATCATCAGAGTGCCCATAAATGTTTCCTAGCTGATTTTGTAGACAGCATATGTGGGGAAAAAGTTCTATCTTCTTGTCAAAAAAAAAAAAGAAAACAAAAACAAAAAGGCATGCCCAGCAGTACCCCTGCCTGCTTTGGTCTGACCCATGTAAGTATGAGGAAGATGGATAGAAAATGAAAGACTGAAAAACCAGATCAAATGCTTTGTCCATCAGTAACTGATCCTGAGGCTTGTAACTACTGGGAAGTGATGCCATCCTGAGAGATGGAAATGGAATGCCCATAGATGGGGGAGCCACTAGTAGGGTGGAAGAAGAGAGTGTGAAAGATGGAGGGGATGTATCAGCAAGGGTTCTCCAGAGAAATAGAACCAATAGGATATATACATATGTGTGTGTATATATATATGTGTGTGTGTGTGTGTGTGTGTGTGTGTGTGTGTGTGTGTGTGTACCCTGTTTAACTCCTATTGGTTCTCTTTCTGTATATGTATGTTTACATATACATATATATATAAACACACACACACATACACACATATATATGTGTGTGTATATATATATATATATATATATATATATATATACAC
>NW_007727712.1:116194-133362 GCF_000696425.1 Galeopterus variegatus | reverse complement strand
TATATATATATATATATATATATATATATATACATATGTAAAGAGTTTTTTATAAAATATTGGCTCATGGGACTATGGAGGCTGAGAAGTCCTATATTTTGCCAGCTGGAGATCCAGAAAAGCCAGAGAGCCAGTAGTGTGGGTTCTAGTCCAAGTCTGGAGGCCTGAGAATTAAATGCACCAAGGTCAGGAGAAGTTCAATGTCCCAGTTCAAGCAGTCAAAGAGAGGGGAAATCTTCCCTTTTCCACTTTTTTCTTCTACTTAGGCCCTCAATGGATTGGACAAGACCCACCCACATTAGGGAGGGCAATCTGTATATACTCAGTACACTTAGTATAACTCAGTATACTCAATATACAGATTCAAATGCTAGTCTCTTTCATAAATACCCTCACAGACACGATCAGGATAATATTTAACCAGATATCTGGGCATCCTGTGCCAGGCATCCTAGTCCAGTTGACACATAAAATTAACTATCAAAGGAGCTTTGCAGCAAGAGTATCTCGTGCTGGTGCCTTTGTGCTGGACTGCCAAGTGGAGTCAGAGGTGAAATAACCACAAGCAAACCCTGCTCTAAGCACTCTCCAAACAGTGCTTCATTCGGTCCTCAAAACAACCCCATAAGATAGGTGCTACCATTAGCTCATTTTACAGATGAGGAAATAGAGGCAGAAAGATGATAAATTACTTGCATAAGCCCCTACAGTTAGTAAGTGGCAGAACTGGAATTCAAAACCAGGTTTGACTGATGCCGGTCCCTATGCTTTTTATCAAACCCTCCTTCTTACTATAAGGGCCAGGTTGGACTGCATGATTGCTGAAGACCCTGACTGAACGCCACCATTTATTCCCATTGCTTCCTGGGGATAAAGAGGTTGCCCTGGCTGGGAGCTGGGGTTCTGGGAAGCCAAGCCAGCAAAGATTCTTGATCTGAGACAACGGTGGAACAGATGCTGCTATGGTCTAAATGTGCCCCCCCAATTCGTATGTTGGAACTTAATCCCCAGTGTGATGGCATTAAAAAGTGGGGTCTTTGGAAGTTGATTAGGTCATAAATAGGATTAGTGTCCTTGTAAAAGAGGCCCAAGGGAGCCCTTTTGCCCTTTCTGCAATGTGAGGACACAACAAGAAGGTTCCATCTATGAAGCAGAGAAAAGCCCTCACCAGACACTGAATCTGCCAGCACCTTGATCTTGGAGTTGTCAGCCTCCAGAACTGTGAGAAACAAATTTCCATTGTTTACAAATTACCCAGTCTAAGTTTTTTGTTATAGCAGCCCAAACAGACTAAAACAGGCACTGAGGCCAAAAGAATGATTGAAGCTGAGAAGCACACAGGAGAGCTAAGAGCACAAGAGCCAGGAATGTATTCATAGGGCTGTTGTGTGCAAGAAAGCCAGAGGTGGGTATGGAAGTCAAGATACAGAGCCAGGAGATGGGAGGTAACACAAGCTAGCTGGGAATCAGTAGAGATAGGGGAAGGGGGGGAGGTCCTTGAGGCCAGAACCCCCGTTATTATCTGTGCCATTTACGGAGTGCTGACATTTGGCAAGCAGCACGCCAAGGGCTTTAGAGCCTGACCTCATTTCACCCTTACAACAACTCTGAAAGGCAAGCACATTATTTCCTCACTTTTTCAGAGGTAAAACTGAGGCTCAAAGAGATTAAATGACTCAGCCAGGGCCACAAAGCAGGGGAGTGGTAGAGCTGGGAGCCAACTCAGATCTGGCTGACCCCAGAGGCCAGGCCTCCACCAGCCAACCTTTCTGATCTATGTGTGTGGCAAGTATACATTGGTGAGTGGTCACCTTGAAGGCTCAGAGGAAGAGTGACCAAACCTTTCCAGACCTGCCAAGCAGGAATTTGATGCCTGTGATCTCTGTGGCAGACATGTCAGGATTCATCTGTCCTTTGCCAAGATTTCTTCAGGCAATTAAAATCTACCTCTGAGGGAAAAAATATTTCTAATTTATAATTCTAATATATAATCAACCAAAACTTTCAGAAAAAATCTATAGAGTTTAGTTCTAATTTTGCATAAATGTGTAAGTATAGCCTGCAGGAATACTATAGAGATTTTATTCACTTATCTCCTGTATTAACTCATTTGTGGCCTGTGGGAAGTATAATTAAAAATGAGGTGTCACAAAAAAATCAATTAAAAGAATTGAGCAATGCTAGAGAGATTTTCCTTTCCAAACCCATTGACAATGGAAGAAAAAAAAAACAGTGTCAGAAGTTCTAAGAACAAATGAGGATAACAAGCACTTGGCCAAACACTAAATGCATCACCTTGCTAGGATGCTTAGAAGTGTGAGGTCTCAGAGAATGAGCCCAGACTCACTAAAAGTCCTATTTTCAAATTAGCACTGGTCTTGTTAGATGACCTTGGAACAATGATCATGATAGATGTTCTCCACTTGTCCCTCCAGATCCACTTTCCACCATACTGTGTGCCCTGACAGGCTGACCCACATGGACTCCATCACTTGGACTCCCTAGTCCTCTGGCTTCCAGTTGGGTTTGATCAATGGGAAGCACTGGCAGAAGACTGAAGGGTGGAAGGAGAGAGAAATTGGTATATTGATTCCCCTGGCTCCCTTACTGCCTGGACATCAGGTTGGCAGCATCTGTATTTCTTTACCAAAAGCACATCTCCTGTTCCAGTCCCTCTCCCACAGCTAAATTTTTCAGTGGGTTCCATGTCTACTCCCTCCCCTTGCTCCTTCAGGTTAGGGGTGGTAACAGCTCCCTGCTGTGGCTTATCCCAGGGTCTTCCACCAACCCTTGTTGGTTGCCTTTATCCAACTAACAAACACTTTTGTAAGTAGTCCTTTCCTTAAACTCTCCTCAAATGACCACTTTGGTTGCACCATTTCTTTCCTGCCGGTGCCATGATGGATATACTCACTCAACCTCGGTGGGTCTCAGAATCTCTGTTTGGGTAATAGTATTTTGTCTTCTACCCATCCTAGTGAGATTCAATAACTCACCAAATTTTTATGGAATGCTTATATGCACCAGATGCCTAGAGGAGAAATGAGAAAGGTGGAGATGCCCTTGGTCCTGCTAATAGAAGGATTTGGTATTTCCATCTCAGGAGGGGATAGGGCTTCGTTTCATCCCATCCCACTGCAGCATTTCCAGCAGGAAACTCAGAGCCAGAGTGGGTGGGACTGATTCACCAAGGAGCACCTACCCTATCAATGTAGGGTTCCTGTCCAAGAAGCCTGGGTTCTGGAATAGCAGGTTTAGGGCAGAGTATAGAATAGAGGTGTTATGAAGGCTGGAAACAAAGTTCTCTTATGGGACCTTTATGTTATAATAATACCTATAATTAAATGTAAAAAGGAAATCAAGAACACTTGAGTTACAGATCCAGCACTTTCGCCTACATGAGGAAATATATCTACAGATCTAAGTATACAGCCTGGCATATATTAAATATCCCTATATTAGTCCATTTCTGTTTCTTATAATAAAATACTTGGAATTGGGTACTTCACAAGGAAACAAAATTTTATTGCTTACAGTTTATGAGGCTGGGAAGTGCAAAGTCCAGGAAGCACATCTGGTGAGGGTCTTCTTTGGTGGTGGCTTTACAGCAATGCAGGGGTCTCACATGGCAGAAAATGGCACAGCAGAGAGAGAGAGATAGCTCCTCATGTGCTCTCCTTTTAAAGCCCTCAGAACCATGCCCACAACCACCATTAAACCATCAACTTAATCACCTCTCTTCAGGACCCCACCTTTCAATTATCATAATAGGATTTTCCACCCTCAACAGTTACAGTGAGGAATTAAGCTTCTAATATATGGACTTTGGGGAACATAATTCAATCAATCCCCAGCAATCCTATTAATGATAACAACAATGATGACAATGATAGCTAATACTCATATGGTGATTACAACATGGCAAGCACTGTTTGAAAGACCTTTGCATGTATTAACCCAATGAATCTTCACAACAACTTTATAAAGCGGGTCATATTATTAGCCCTATTTTGCAAGTAAGGAAACTGAGGCACGAAAAGAGTGTTAGTTTCCTATGGCTGCTACAATAAATTACCACAAATGTGTCGTCTTAAAAGAAGAGAAAATTATTCACTCACAGTTCTGGAGTAAAATCAGTATCACTGGACAGAAATCAAGGTGTTAACAGAACCACATTCCCTTCTCCTTAGAGGAGAATCCATTACTTCCAAATTTGGCGGCTGCCAAAATTCCTTAGCTTGAGGACATATCACTCCAATCTGTGATCATTCCATGATCTCACTGTGTTCTGTCTGTGTCTAATCTCTCTTTACCTCCCTCTTTCAAGGAAATATGTGATTGCATTTAGGGACCATCCAAAATAATATCCCCATCTCAACATCATTAACTTAATCACATCTGCGAAGTCCCTTTTTCCATATAAGGTGGCATTTACAGGCCCAGGGAGTAGGACCTAGACATTTTGGGCATCATTAATCAGCCTACCATGGAGAGGTTAAGTAACTTTCCCAAGATCACACAGTTATCTATTATTATTAATTTTGTCTTACTATGTGATTTGGGACAAATTACTTAACCTTATCTGTGAAATGGTGGTGGAGATCCATGCACTGTGGTACACAGAGAAAAAATTATTAAAGATCTTCAGGAAGAATGTGCAGATACAAGAGCAGGACCTCTGTCTTTTTCAGTTTTGTGTCTACCCCAGCCTATAATAAGCATTCAGGACAAGCCTGCTGAAGTAACAAATAAATGCATTAATGATAGTACAATATGTTCACACTGACCTTCTCAGTATATGAAGTCCTTTCTAACCATCATCTCATTTGACCTCACAATAGGCCTGTGAGATAGGTAGCATGGGCTCTATTATCCCAATTTTATCCAAAACAGGCTCAGGAAGGCTAACAACAATAATAATGTCAGCTGACGTTGTGGCTTGCTAGGTACTGTGCTAAGCCGTTGCACAGCTAGTGAGTTACATGAGGTAAATGACAGAGCTGAACAGGCAAAAACTGGGCCTAAAAAACCAAAAACCCAAAAAAACAAAACAAAAAAGACAAGCAAAAACTAGACCTCTCAGTGCTCAGGGCCCAGGCTGTGCAGGGGGTGACACAAGGCTCTGGATTTCCTCCTGGAGATGTCTGGAGAACGCCGTGTGCTGTGGGCTGAGTGTCCCCCCAAGTTCATGTTGGAACTTAACCCCCAACGGGGTGGTGAAAGATGGGGTCTTTTAGAAGTGATTGGATCTCGAGGACTGTGCCCTCATAAATGGATTGATCCATTCATGGAGTAATGGGTTTAATGGGTTGTCATGGGTGTGGTTCTGATGGCTTTATAAGGAGAGCGAGTGAGAAGGTTAACTCTCTCTTGCTCAGCCCATTTCTCTCTTCATGTGACACCCTAAGTTGCTGTGTAGAGTCACCACCAAGAGGAAGGCCCTCACTAGATGTGCCCCCTGGACCGTGGACTTCTCAGCCTCCAAAACTGTAAGAAATAAATTTTGTTTCTTTATAAATTACCCGGTTTCAGGTATTCTATTATAAGCAACAGAAACAGACGAAACAGACTAATACACCATGTTTGTGGAATATCAAGCCATGTGTTCTGCTTTGGGGTTAGGAATTTGGGGGTCAGACAGACCGTGGTTCAAATGCAGGTTCCATTGTTTGATGGAAGCTGCTTCACCTCCCTGAGCCTCAGTTTCTTCATCTGTACAGTAAAGATGGCGATGTTTCCTACTTCACAGAGTTGTTGGGAGGATGAAGCAAGGTCGCCTGTGTGAGCATTTAGTGCAGGGCCAGGCCATAATGTAGAGTTCAGCAATTGCTAACTATTGCTATTGTTGCTGTCACTGTTATTAAAATTGTTATTTCCCATTATACTATGTAGCTAACTTCGGTCTGGAGATTTCCACTGCCTGAGTGACCTGGGGCAAAATGACCCGGTACTTGGTTCCCCAAGCAATTCTCTCATCCTTTCTCTCCCTTTCAAGGCTGCCTTCATGGCTTTTTATTTGAGCCATTTTCCCTAGGTTCAGTTTATGTGGTAGAAATAAAGTGGTGCCACACAGAGGTGCTCCAATGCCAGACTGACTCTTCTCCCTGTCCTTGGCCTCCTCCAGGTCCAACACACTCTTGCTGCCCAGCCAGCCTCCCACCTAGAACCATCCAGGATACCACAGGGCCCTGGGCTCTGCTTTCCTCTAGTAAAGAGCTGCCTATAAGCTTGGAGCACTCGAAGACAGCTAAGCTATCCCTGATGCTGGTGTGCCTTCTGCCTGAGGACAGGCTTGCAGCCAGCCATCTCTGCAGCACTTGGGTATTTGGCATGGGCATGGCTCTTGAGGGCTTTATTTATATCTTATTCAGCACCCCCACCTCCACCCCTGCTGTTTCACAGGAGATGAGGCCTCCACTGGGACAAGTGAGTCACCTTGCTCGTCACCCTATGCCATCACAAGGCTGGCTAGGGACCTGGCCAGCTGTATAATCTGGGAAGCTTTCCAATTCCATGTTTTAATAAAAACCCAAGCTGTAAACTAAAGGCTGGATGCCAGGGGAAGGGGCTGTCTGTTCAAAGCTACCTTTGAAACGTTTTCTTATTTCTTCTTCAAAATCTAATCTTTTGTGTATTACATTTTATATAATATAAATAATATTTTTTATCAATAACAGTAAGGACTATTTAAGATTTGCTATGTAGAAAGCATTGTAATAAGCATGTATTATATATATTATCTTATTTAATGTTCACAATGACTTTTCAAGCCATTTTACAGGTGAGAAAATGAAGGCACTTCTCCAAGGTCACACAGCTAGTGAAGGGCAGAACCAGAATGCAAATCAAAGCCTGTGAGATTTCAGAGCATGTTCTCTTGATGTTTAATCACTGATATGACCTGAGATGACTGAACCGGTTGCTTTTTCTTTCTTTTCCTCAGATGAGTTTTTTAAACCACTTGCTAAAGAACCCTACGTTCCACCAGAGGCAGGCATCACATCTTCTGGGGCTCTGATGCTCTTTCTCATCACTCTTCCTAACTTTCTCTCAGAATCAGGACCATGGCATCCAGTTGTGCAATCTGTGACCTGCATAAGGCCACATAGCTAGAGAATGAAGCAAAAGGGGCCTGAAATACAGCCTGCACCCTGCTCACCAAGCCACTTCCCTCGGGACTGTGCCCAAGTTGAGAGGCCCCTTTTCCCAGTTCACACAAAGGCTCTTCATGGGCTAGGCCAGTTCCTGCTCAGATTAGGGTTGTGCCATGAGCAGTTTGCCACCATTCTTGCTGAGATTTTTGGGGGGCGTTTAGTAGTGGCAGATCAATCTATGGTGGTGTCGCATTTATTCATTCATTCATTCATTCAGCAAGTTTTTACTGAGCTTCTACAATGTGCCATGTATTGTGCTAGATGCTGGAATACATGAGTGAATAAGATCCTTGTGGAGTTTACAGGCTAGTGAAGGGAGACATGAAATGAAAAAGTAAACAAATAAATACAAAATTACAGATTATTATAAGTTGTGAAAAGAAAAATAGTAGAGAATTATGGGAAAGCAAAACAGGGAGACCTTACTGCCAATTCTGTGGGCAGGGAAGGCCTCTCTAAATGAGGACTATGTAGGCTGAGACTAAGGGATAAGTAGTATATATCTAAGTGAAGAATGGAGAAAACAATATTCTAACTAAAGGTCACAGTGTGTATGAAGTAGGGTGACCAACTGTCCTGGTCTGCCTGGGACTGAGTAATTCCTGAGACATGGGACTTTCAGTGCTTAAATCAACGAAGTCCTGGGAATACTGGGCTGAGTTAATAACCATAGTGTGAAGGCCCTATGGTAGGAAAGAGTTCGGTGTGTACAAGCAACTGAAAGAAACCAACAGGGTTGTTAGCTTAGGATCCCACAGGGCAGAAGCATGAATTGAGGGTGGTGGGCAGGCAGAGGCTACATCATGCAGAGCCTGGGATCCATGGGAAGAAGCTTGGAATTTCTCCAAAGGAAAGCCGCTAAAGGGGTTAAACAGTGGTAGAACCTCATTTGAAGAGATTTCTTAAAAACATCTGCTATATGGAAGATGGATTATAGGAAGACAAGAATGAAGTAAAGGAAGAACAGTTAGGAGATTATAACAGTAATCAGACGAGACATCATGGTGGCTTGGATCAGGATGATGACAGTTGTGGTGGTGAGCAGTGGTGGGATTCAGTATATAGATTAAAGAGAGTACCACCTGGACTCAAGTTTGCCCAGTGCAAACAGCCTTTTCCCCATAGATATTTATCAAAAACAATCAGCCGCAATTGTTTAAGAAAATAGCTTCCTGAGACAGTGTATAAAGTTTGGGGCAAACAATAGATTCACCAAAAAGCTTAAAAAGAAAAGCTGGGTATGAAATGTCCATAAGGGGCTTTGAAGAGGTCCAACATAGTCCTGGGAATCTAGAAGGCCATGTGCATGTGTAGTACTGTGTATACACACAAGGTTGTGCACGTACTCAGGAAAGACCTGAGAAGGCCCTAATCCATCACCTCTGGTTGACCTTGAAACTTTGTGCAAGCAGGAAGTGACGGCTAAGGCACAGTTGAAAAAAGTGCCCATCAGTGTTGAAGGCATGCCCCAACATGTATATGCAGCCCCTCAACAAAGACTGAGAGATTTGTTTCTAGACATTTAAAGAAACCTCTGTATAACCAAAAAAGAGATGTTAGTGGCCATACATGACAAAGAATACAGACTTTACACAATTATTCAAAAAAGTCACTAAACAAACAACAACAACAATGAAGAGTAACAACAACCAACACTGATGAGGAGAGTTGGAGGAAACCTAGAAGACTCCAGTGTTACGGGCAACCAGGAAAGAGAAGAATTTCAAGAAAGAGGAAATGGTCAACTGTGCTGCATGCTGCCAAGAGGTCACGAAGATCATTTGTAAAATGATGGGTAGGAGCCACGTTCACATATCCCAAAGTAAATTTCATGACATACTAATTACAACATTTGTTTGGTGAACATAAAGAACATAAAAAATATTCCTGGAGAACACCAGGCTAAACAAAGTTAAATATACTATCTTTTTTGTAGAACTTCCAAGAGCCTTTAATCATCTAATGTGAATTTCACATTTCCAAGAGTGGGATATAATATGTAGTGTGTCTCTAATATTAATTATGCAAAGAACTCTTATCTCCTGGATGATCTATAAATAGCCTGTGAAAATAACATTCTAAGAAAAACATTTTAAGAAACACTGGATGTCTAAGGGCTCTTCTAGAGATAATCTCCTTTGACTCATAGTAATATAAGTATAATACTTTTATTAATTTATGCCCAAATCAATCCAAAGTATCAAAATTATTATAAAAACAACAGCTGTTATTTTACTGTGTGCTTAATATGAATGAGATTTTGTGTAAAGTTATGCAAATGAGAAAAAAAGTCACCCTCCACCCCATAAAAACAGGGAGTGGATGACAACTTGTCTAAAAACCTAATTAAGTCCTTTTAGGAAGTCATTTCCAAGCCTCAGCCAGACCCTTGCTTGTTCAAAGAAAAGCCCAATGCTAAGCTTGGGAGTTAAGTACTAGAGACAGCTGAATTGCTCTACATCAGAAACTGGAAAAAATTTGGTTTCTTTGTTTCCAAGAGAGAGGGAACAGAGAAGAAAACTGAGAAAGGTGAGCTGAACAACTTGAAAAATGGCCAAAGGACTTTGAAGAACATTTCCAATTTTAAGCTGTTTCCTAAGCTGCAACAACTTCTACTTCCCTAAACCTTCGATAAAGTTTGTGATATGCATAGAGGCTTTCTGAATTATTGCTTTTGTTGTTGTTAATATTTTAGGGGTAGAAATCAAAGAAAGAATTTGAATTCTAAGTTTGGATCTTTAAAAAAAAAAAAAAAAAACCCTAATATGAAGAACAGGAACTCACAGGTGGGAAAGCCAGAAACAGAGATGACCATACAATTAAACCTCACAAAAATTTGCAGATGCCTTGGGGAGGGTGAATGGCAGTTTGAGGCAATGTTATCTAAGTCTTAAAGGTATGAAGACTTCAGCAGCTGACATCTGTGTTCCACAAGCAGGATCTCACTCAATCGTCAGACCAGTCCTCTAAGGTATGTGCTGTTATTTATCTTTACTTTTCACCTGAAGAAACAGAGTCAACTGAGGCTCAGAGAGGTTAAGTGGTTCATCCAAGGTCACACAGCCTGGCAGTTGCAGAGCCATAATTCTGGACCAGGTCAGTTTGACTCAAAAGCTCATATATTTAACCACTTTCCAAACTGCCCCCTAAAAGGGACTGCAGATGGAATGGGATTGGGCTTCAGGCAAGATTCAGTTTCTGTTTTGAGATTTTGATCACTGACTAAGCCACAGATACCCAGACTGCCAATGGATCAATCCTCAGGCAGGCAGGCAGCACAGGAGTACTCAGGTTTCTTATGAGTCATTGTGGGCATCATAGTGTCCACCATACACTGGAGCCACTATCTCCTGCACCTAAAAAGAAACCATGCCCCCAACATGGCTGTCTAATTTTTATTCATTCTTCTAGACTGAGCTGGACATTAATTCCCTGATGCCCCCCAGACAAAATTGTATCATGTATGATGTGTCCTTCTCCCCTACTAGGCTAGGTGCTCCCCAAGAGAAGGGACCCAGCATTAACCTTCTCTGTATCTGCAGTGTCTAGCAAACATGCAGCCTGGCAAATCTTGGCTGAATGCAATTACATTTTGACTCATGTCAGGAGGAGACCCTCCTGAGAAGTGATGGCACCCACCCCCACCCCAGCCTGGGCTCACGCCTCGCTTTCCCTGGGTTCCTTGCACTCTGATGACTGTCGGCAGAAGGGTGCTCAGCCTTTTCCTATCCCTTTTTTCTTTCTGTCGACAGTCTTATTTTTCTTGGTAGGGCCACAAGCAGGATGGAGATGGAGGTCAGACTAATTTTATTTTATGTTTAATCTGCAGGGGCCTAATTCTCTGAAATCAGCTCTTCAGCCTGAAAGGACAAAGCTACCTTAAATAGAAAGTGAGCCTGGTATAGCCAAGTGTCATTATATTAACATGCAAAGCTACCAGTCAGCTAATCTCCACAAACCATTTGTTTCCTTAATTGCCCTCTTAGGGCAAAAGTGAAAAAAAAAAGGAAGATGAATAACAATTTTATCTAATTCACCCTTTCCATTCTCCCCAGCTCCACTTACTGATGCAGTTGTGAAGATGGCAATTTTCAGCTTAAACTGTCTCACCACCCTTCACCCAGACTCCCCATCCCAGCCTTCCCCACCCACATAAGCATCTGTCTCTCTGTACCTCTGAGTTCTGTCCACTGATTTCACTCAAAGCATCCTCTTAGGGCTTTGAGCCTAAAGAAGATCCCCAAAGGGGTGGAGGGCAATGACAAAATGGCAGCAGGGAACTCAGTTTGAGTCCTGCATTCTCCATGGGATAGGAGAGTGTCAAATTCAGAGCACTGGTTCTGAAGTAGCAGGCTACATTTGAATCGTGGCTCAACCACTGACTTGCTCTGTGGCTTTGGGCAGGTCACTTGAATTCTCTGGGCCTCAGGTGCCTCATCAGTAAAAATGGGGCTGGGTAAATCCAGAGGTATAATAGTACCTACTGCATAGGACTGTTGTGAAGATTGAATCAGATCCTGCCCAAGCATGTAAGGACATGAAACACAGAGGATGCTGCTCAGCAATACTAGCTGCTGCTGCAGCTGCTGTCATTTTTAATGGTCATGCCAGATAACTGGAAACAGGGTTTTTTTTCCCCCCACTCATTGCAAAGGAAGCAGGGCAGCTGCTGGTGTTTTCGATGGCAATTTAGATGGCTAAGAAGACGGGAAGAATGAACGTGGCAATTTCCATGAACCAGCTACCTAAGTCCTTATTATTCCCCGTCTCCAGTTTCAGGAACTTCCCCTCTCTGATACCAGCTCTGACGTCTAAGAAGCTGGTAATTTTCCAGTAGGCTATTTGGATCTTAGAGTATCAAAGCTGATCCAAACAAAATGATGAATCCAACAAAAACTCCCTCAGAAAGGGCCAGTCACTTGAGCACACTTGAAGGGTACCCAGGCCTTGGTAATGGGACCCCAAACCCACTCATATGTTATGTCCTGAGAGTTACGTGTATATGTGCACAAATCAGGAATGCAACATCAGGAAAGGTCATTGAGACTCTGGGGCCTAGGGTTATGTCTGAAACCATTCTACAGAGGTCTATGGATGCCCCAGGAAGTGCCCTAAGTTTCGTCCTAAGGTTTAAAACACTTCATCCAGAGGAACAGCCCTCCATGAGACTCAGCCACTGACAAACTCAAGAGTTTCCTCAAGTGGAAATCAAGTAAAAGTAGCAGTGCTCACCTTGCCAGGAGTGTTATGAAGATTAAATAACATAAATATTATCAATAAAGGCTAATTTCCCACCCTTTCCCCCCACTCATTCCTAGCAAGGCCAGAGTAAGATCTTGGGACAAGTCCCCATTTATCTGCGCTGGAGTCAGCAGTCCTGGATTTGATTTCTGGGTCTATAATTTATTAGCTGTGTAACCATGAGCAGGTGACTTTTTCTTTTCAGAGTCTCAGTTTCCTCTTCTGTGAATTTGGGCTAATATCAATACCTACCTTAAAAGACTGTGCAAATTAAACAAGATAATTCCCATCAAGAACTCAGCATAGGGCATGGTAAACACTCAATGAAAGTTTGCTTACAGTAAAATAACAGTAAATATTACCATTTACTTTTGTGTTCCTTGAAAATTACTTCTGGGATCTCCAAATGCAATTGCTTTCCCTTTCAGTAACTTGCTGAGAATTTCCTTCATTTTTATATGTGCCGCTATGTCTATCTTGCCAACTCCTAGGTGGAAACAAGTGAATCCCACTGTCACTGGGTTTCCTGGCCCCTCCTGTTCCAATGGACATGGTCAACACTGGTGCTTTGGCTGCCATTGCAGATGCTGCTACAGATCTCTTAATAATGTAGAATTGCAACCCAATCCTCTTGCAAATGACTTCATTGGGTTACATTATTGGAAGTCAGGGAATTGGCTTAATCACAATTTTTAATGATGCACATGTTCATACAACTTCTGTATTAGCTGCCATCTCCTTGAGTGCTCTTTAGTATGTAATAGACATTATCCTTCACAAAAAGCAGAGATCTGATATCTCATCTTCAACACATTAGGATCATTTACAAACCTCTGATTCCACTGACATAAGGAGACTCAACTGAAACCTTGTGGTTTCATATAGAATGTTCTCTACCCTGCTTTCAAGGAAGGGGGACAGCCCCAAACCCGTGAACTAAAGTGGATCTTATAGAGGCAACCTCGAATCCTGAAAGCTGTTCTCAGAAGAATGGGGTGGGGGCTTTGTTGTGCTAGTCTCAGTTACCTGTGATGTGTGACATATCCTCATTTGGATGATTCAGCACCATCTTCTATGTGCATAGAGCAGTGGCAATTTAATTCTGTCCCTGATTGAAAGAGATCTGGAGGCTAGAAACTCAGATCATGACCAATCTGTCGAGCCCATTCACAAAATATGAAAGGCCAAGAAAGCACAGCTACTGCATGTGGCCACTGATGGACCACCAGACTCCTTGGTGCTTAGAGAAAGGCTCTCTTGGTGATATTGCTGCATAGGATGGGAGCAGGACATTTTTTTTTATTAAGGTAAAATTCACATAACAAAGAAACTTTTTTTTTTTTTTACTCTGGAAGGAATTTTTTTTATTGAAATGTAATTGATTATACATATGTTTGTGGTACCGAGTTGAATATCCATACCTGTGTACAAGGTGTGATGATCAAAGCAGGCTAATTAGCATGTTCATTATTACAAAATGTAATCATTCTTCGTATCCATTAATCAATTTCTTGCTAACGCCCTCCCCCCCCCCACCTCTAGTAAACACAGTTCTGTTCTCTCCTTCTGGAAGTTCAACATATTATTGTGATTGTTCTTTCTTTTTCTTTCTTCCTTCCTTCCTTCCTTCCTTTCTTTCTTTCGTTCGTTCATTCTTACCTCCCACTTATGAGTGAAGACGTGGTATTTCTCTCTCTGTGTCTGGCTTGTTTCACTTAATATAATTTTCTCCAAGCTCATCCATGCTGCTGCAAATGGCAGAATTTCATTCTTTTTCATGGCTGTCAATGTATTCCATTGACATTTTCTTTATCAAATTGTCCATCAATGGACATTTAGACTGGTTCCATATCTTGGCTATTGTAAATAGAGCTGTGGTGAACATGGAAGTGCAGATATCCCTTTGATATGATGATTTCCATTCCTTTGGATATATACCCACTAGTGGGATTGATGGATTGTATGGTAGATCTATCTGTAGTTGTCTGAGAAACTTCCATACTGTTTTCCATAATGGCTGCACTAATTTACAGTCATACCAATGGTGTAGAAGAGTTCCCCTCTCTCCACATCCTTGCCAGCATTTGTTATTGTTTTTTTGATAATAGCCAGTCTAACTGGGATGAGAAGATATCTCAATGTGGTTTAGATTTGCATTTCTTTGAAGATTAATGATGTTGAGCATTTTTTTAAGTACCTGTTGACCATTTGAATGTCTTCCTTTGACAAATGTCTATTCAGCTCTTTTGCCCATCTTTCAATCGAATTATTTGTTTTTTTTTATTGTTAAGTCGTTTGAATTCCTTGTATATTCGAGATATTAATCTCTTGTCAGATGTATAGGTTGCAGATATTTTCTCCCACTCTGTAGGTTGTCTTTCACTCTATTGATTGTTTCTTTTGCTGTGCGGAAGCTTTTTATTTTGATATAATCCCATATGTTTATTTTTTCTTTTGTTGCTTGTGCTTATGGGGTCTAATTTATAAAGTCTTTGCCCAGTCTTACATCCTGAAGTGTTCCCCCAATGTTTTCTTCTAGGAGTTTTAAGATTTCATGTCTTATACTTAAGTCCTTAATACATTTTGAGTTAATTTTGGTATATGGTGAGAAGTACAAGTCTAGCTTCATTCTTCTACACAAGGATATCCAGTTTTCCCAGCACCATTTGCTGAAGAGTCTGTCTTTTCCCCAATGTATGTTTTTGGTGCCTTTGTCAAAGATCACTTGGCTGTAAGTACGTGGGTTGATTTCTGGGTTCTCTATTCTGTTCCGTTGGTCCATGTGTCTGTTTTTATGCCAGTACCAAGATGTTTTTGTTACTATGGCTTTGTATTATAATTTGACGTCAGATAGTGTAATGCCTCCAGCTTTATTATTATTATTATTATTATTATTATTATTATCATTATTATTATCATTATTATTGTTTTGCTCAAGATTGCTTTGGCTATTTGGAGTCTTTTGTTGTTCCATATGAATGTTGGGATTGTTTTCTCTACTTCTGCAAAGAATGTCATTGGGGATTGCACTGAACGTGTAGAACATTTTGGGTCTTGTGGACATTTTCACAGTGTTTATTCTTCCAGTCCAAGAGCATGGAATGTCTTTCCACCTTTTGGTGTCCCATTTAATTTCTTTCAGCAGTGTTTTGTAATTATCATGGTAGAGCTCTTTCACCTCTTTGGTTAAATTTATTCCTAGATATTTGTAGATATTTTGGTTAAATTTGTTCCTGATATCTTTTGATAGCTATTATAAATGGGCTTGCTTTTTTGATTTCTTTTTCTGCAAACTCATTGTTGGTGTATAAAATGCTACTGATTTCTGAGTATTGATTTTGTATCCTGCAACTTTACTGAATACATTTACCAACTCTAGGACTTTTTTGGCAGAGATTTTAGGTTTTCTATGTATAGAACCATGATATCTGTGAACAGAGACAATTTGACTTTGCCTTTTCCAATTTGGATGCCCTTTATTTCTTTCTCTTGCCTAATAGTTCTGCCTAGTACTTGGAGTCTATCTCTCTCCTTAGATCCAATAACAGTTGATTTATATATATATTTAATATATTTATATGTGTGTGTGTGAGTGCACGCGCTCCAATGTTGGGTGCATGTATATTTATGATTGTTACATCTTCTTGCTGCATTGATCCTTTTATCATTATGTAATGTCCTTCTTTGTAGTTCAATGTCCTCTTTATAGTTCTTGATTTGAAGTCTATTGTATCTGACATAAGTATGGCAACTCCTGCTCACTTTTGGTTTCCATTTGCATGGAATATCTTTTTCCATCCATTCACTATTAGTCTATGTTTGTCTTTATTGGTGAGGTGAGTTTTATACAGGCAGCACACAGTTGGGTCTAGTTTTTTAATCCATTCAGCCAGTCTATATCTTTTAAGTGGGGAATTTAATCCAATTACATTCAGGGCTGTTATAGAAAGTTATTGCCTTGTTCCTGCTGTTTTATTATTTTTTATGGCTGTTTTACATTTCTTTTGTTCCTTTCTTTCCCATTATTTATTTTTTATTTTTTTATTTTTTTGCTGTTTGGTGTATTTTTATAAGGATAAGATGCATTTTCTTACTCTGCTGTGTTTCTGTTCTACTAGTGGTTCTTATTCTTTCTCACATATTTGTGGTGATATATATAGCTCTTTTAATTTCATATGTAGGAAACCCTCAAGGATTTGTTTGAAGGCTGGCTTTTTGTGGTGAATTCCCACAGTTTTTTGTTTTTTAATTTTATTTTGTTGATATACATTGTGGTTGATTATTGTTACCCCTTACCAAAACCTCCCTCCCTCCTCCCTTTCCTCCCTCCCACCCAACAATGTCCTTTCTGTTTGTTTGTCATATCAACTTCAAGTCATTATAGTTGTTATATCTTCTCCCCCCCCATTTTTTTGTGTGTGTGTCTGTGAATTTATTTATTAATTTTTAGCTCCCACCAAAAAGTGAGAACATGTGGTATTTCTCTCGTTATATTCACATAGTGGAACATTGATATACAGCAAGGAGACTATACCTTCTATAACTACGCAAAAATATGAATGAATCTCACAAACAATGTTGGAAGATATACCACATTTTCTGTATCCACTCATCTGATGATGGACATTTGGGCTGGTTCCAACTCTTGGCTATTGTAAAGAGTGCTGCAATGAACATTGGGGAACAGGTATTATTTCGACTTGATGCTTTCCTTTGCTCTGGGTATATTCCCAGCAGTGGGATAGCTGGGTCATATGGTAGATCTATCTGCAA
>NW_007727712.1:114289-114837 GCF_000696425.1 Galeopterus variegatus | reverse complement strand
CTTCTCTGATTGCTCTGGCTAGTACTTCCAACACTATGTTGAAAAGGAGTGGTGAGAGTGGACATCCTTGTCTAGTTCCTGTTCTTAAAGGAAAAGCTTTCAGCTTTGCCCGATTGAGGATGACATTGGCAGTCGGTTTGTCATATATGGCTTTAATTATGTTGAGAAACTTTCCCTCTATACCTAACTTATAGAGGGTCTTTGTCATGAATGAGTGCTGAATTTTATCAAATGCTTTTTCAGCATCTGTAGAGATGGTCATATGGTCCTTGTGTTTGACTTTATTACTACGGTGTATCACATTTATTGATTTGCATATGTTGAACCAGCCTTGCATCCCTGGGATGAATACCACTTGATCGTGGTGAATAATTTTACATATGTGTTGCTGTATTTGCTAGTATTTTAGTGAGGATTTTTTGTATCTGTATTCATCAAGGATATCGGCCTGTAGTTTTCTTTTTTGGTTATATCTTTGCCTGGTTTGGGTATCAGGATGATGTTTGCTTCATAGAATGAGTTTGGGAGCTTTGCGTCTGTTTCAGTCT
>NW_007727712.1:113565-114279 GCF_000696425.1 Galeopterus variegatus | reverse complement strand
TGTTCAGGTCTCCTGCTACTGTGATATTAGTGTCTCTTTCCTTCTTTAGGTCTAATAGAGTTTGTTTTATAAATCTCGCTGCTCCAACATTGGGTGCATATGTATTTATGATTGTTATGTCTTCTTGATGCATCAGTCCTTTTATCATTATGTTGGGTCCCTCATTGTCTTTTTTTTGTTTGTTTTTAGTTTAAAGTCTATTTTGTCAGATATAAGAATAGCTACTCCAGCTCGTTTTCTTTTCTGTTTGCATGGTAAATCTTTTTCCATCCTTTCACTCTTAGTCTATGTGAGTCTTTATGGGTGAGGTGAGTCTCTTCTTGGCAGCATATAGTTGGGTCCTCCTTTTTAATCCAGTCAGCCAGTCTGTGTCTTTTGATTGGGGAATTTAAGCCTTTTACATTAAGAGTTGTTATTGAGAGGTGTTGATTTATTTCTAGCATTTTATTAGTTGTTTGGTTGTCTTAGGTGTCTTTTGTTCCTTGCTTTCTGATTTACTGTTTGTTTTCTGTGTTTGTTGGTTCCTTAGGTTGTAGATAGATTTTTTGTTTATTTGTTTTCTCTTCATGAGTGCCATTTTTATTATACTAGTGGGTTTTGATTTTTCTTGGGTTTTTATGGCAGTGGTAGTTATTTTTCAGGAACCAAACCCAGTACTCCCTTGAGGATTTCTTGTAAGGGTGGTCGTGTGGTCGTGAACTCTTGCAGTTTTTG
>NW_007727712.1:112224-113499 GCF_000696425.1 Galeopterus variegatus | reverse complement strand
CAGTACTCCCTTGAGAATTTCTTGTAAGAGTGGTCATGTGGTCGTGAACGCCCGCAGTTTTTGTTTGTCTGAGAAATATACTATCCCCTTCATTTCAGAAGGATAGCCTTGCAGGGTAGTGTATTCTTGGCTGACAATCTTTGTCTTTTAGTATTTTGAATATATCATTCTATTCCTTTCTGGCTTTTAGGGTTTGTGATGAAAAGTCTGATGTTAGCCTGATTGGGTCTCCCTTATATGTGATTTGACTCTTCTCTCTTGCAGCTTTTAAGATTCTCTCTTTGTCTCTGAGTTTTGCCAACTTAACTATAACATGTCTTGGAGAAGGCCTTTTTTGGGTTGAATACGTTTGGAGATCGTTGAGCTTCCTGGATCTGAAGATCTCTGATTTTTCCTATACCTGGGAAGTTTTCTTCCACTATTCTGTTGAATATGTTTTCAATGCAATCTCCATTTTCCTCCCCTTCTGGAATAACCATGACTCAGATATTTGAGCGCTTAAGGTTGTCTCATATCTCCCTCAGATTTTCTTCAATGTCTTTGATTCTTTTTTCTTTTCTTTTTGTCTGCTTGTGTTATTTCAAACATCCCACCTTCAAGTTCAGAGGTTCTCTCTTCAACTTCCACAAGCCTGCTGGTTAAACTCTCCATTGTGTTTTTTATTTTGCTGAATAACTTCTTCTGTTCGGCAAGTTCTGCTACATTTTTTTTCAGGACATTGATTTCCTTGTCCATTTCCTCTTTCAAGTCCTGTATACTTTTCCTCTTTTCATCATGATGTCTAGCTGAGTTTTCTTGTATCTCATTCAGTTTCCTTAGAATTATCACTCGAAATTCCTTGTCAGTCATTTCAAGGGCTTCTTGTTCTATAGGATCTAGAGTTTGAGATATATTAACTTTTGGTGGTGTACTCTCTTGATTTTTTGTATTTCTGGTATCTTTTTTTGATGTTTATTCATTGTGGCAGGGGGTTTCACAGTCCACCAGTTTGAGACTATTGACTAACTAAGATGTTGCAGTGGTTGCCAATTTGGTATGTCTACTTCCGTGACTGCTCAGTTGGCCTCTAGTGCCTTGTGTGTGTGGTTGCCTCGGGTCTTGGGGCCTGTCCGGGGAGCCACCTCTCTCGTCATCTTGGACTCTGCTGGGCTTCTGGATCACGGAGTGGTACCGCAGGTTGTGTGGTCTCTGCTGAGCTTCCACTTCCCATGCAGGACTTCTTCCTGATCCGTGCGCTCTTGCCTGGGCTGCTGGATCACGGGGCGGTACCGCAGG
>NW_007727712.1:98114-112214 GCF_000696425.1 Galeopterus variegatus | reverse complement strand
TCTTTTCCGGGGCCCAGTGACTAAGCAGTTTTTGCCCGCCCTGTCATCACCCCTCTTCATAACTTGTGGCTTCCCCTGATTGGATAACCATCTCCTCCCGCCTCTCCTCTCTGTTTCCGCTTTCTTCCTCTATATAAACTCCAACACCTTTCTAATAAACGGAGTTCCGGCTTTGACCACTCTCCTGGCTCGGTGGTGTTCTTTCTCGGCCCCCGGGGAGGAAGGTCCTGGGGGGGAAGGGCCGTGACAGCGACACTCATCATCCCACTCAGCCCCACAAGGGACCCCCGGCTGGACCGGGGTCTCTTCCCGCTCGGTTTTGTCGGCCTCTGGCTCAGGGAGGCCCGACAGGACTTCTCCCTGTTCCGTGTGCTCTGGCCCAGGATGCTGGATCACACAGTGGTGGCCCCGCTGGGTGTGTGCTTTCTGCTGAGTCTCCGCCTCCCTAGCCGGATGTCTCCCCACTCTGTGCGCACTAGGCTGGGCTGGGACATGTCTTCTGCAACCCTCGTCTATCAGCCGGGCCTTCACGACCCTGCTCAGCACTGCCTCGCCCAGGAAGTCTTCTAGGTTTCTGCTAGGCATAGACAGACATTCGCTCTGGGTGCCTTTGTAGCACTGTTAGATCTTTCTCGGGACTTATCACCTTCCTCCTGGTACCAGGGTTATTTGTGTACTTGTCTTATCTCCTACACCAGAGCGTGAGCTCCTCGGGGGAGGAGCCTGCCACACATGGTTCACCTTTGAATCCCCCCAGCACACACTGACTCTGGTGCTCACCCACAGTCAGCTCTCCGGCAGGTTCAAGTGAACTCAGGAATGCTCCAACCACACTATTCCTAACCAGAAATCAGTTAGGCATTTTTCCGAACTGGTGGCTGCAGAGATGGTATCTGCCTCCCGGTAACAGGAAGTTTACCGGGGGCTGGAGCCCAGGGTGCGGTGGAGTGACAGTCGGCCCGGCCGCACTTCCCTGCCCTCCCAACGCTGGCCAGGGACCCCCCATGCCACCAGCCCCACCAGAGAACCGCAGAGGGAGTGGGAGGGGAGGCTCGCCCACAGGCCCCAGGAAGCCCCGCACCAGAGCTAGCAAGTGGGAAGGCTCAGTGAGGAGCCAAGCTGGGCGAGGAGGACAGGCCTGGCCGAGCAGTGGTGGAGCCACCACCACCTGAGAAAATGGAGGCAGCCCCAGGGCTGGTGAGTTGCCTGGTGGGGCAGGTGGAAGCTGGGCGGGCGTCCGCCCCATGAGCAGGGCCGGGCCGGGGGTCACTCATAGGGCTGGGCCAGCCGGGCGGCTCCCTCTCTGCCTCTACATTGTCGACGTCCCCATCCTCGGCTGCTGCCATCTCGTGCTGCTCACTCGGTCCCTCAGCGCAGCTCGGGCACTCCCAGGAATCTTCTTTTATGCCGGCCCGAAACCTCGAATCCTGAATAGGGCAGCTGGCCACCTTCAGCGTGGCCCCGGCCTCTGGGATCCTGGCAGTGTCGACAGCGGCCCAGCACCCTGTTCCCTGTTTTAGAAAGTCGCTTTTGCAGCTAAGAAACAGTTCTTTTCCTGCTCTACACTTCAAAGCTGTTGCCTGTAAACGAGGCAGCCTCTCCTGCCAAGGGCAAAGTCCAGTTTTTGTTTGTCTGGGAAAGATACTGTTTCTCCTTTATTTTTAAAGGGAAGCTTTGCTGGATATAGTATTCTTGCTTGGCAGATATTCTTCCTTTAGCACTTTGAGTATATCTTCCCACTCTCTCTTGGCCTGTCAGATTTCTGTTGAGAAGTCTGCTGTTAAATTGATGGAGATTCCCTTACAGGTGATTTGACACTTTTGCAGCTTTTAGAATTCTTTCTTTCTTTTTCTTTTTTTTTTTAAATTTTATTTTATTTTGTCAATATACAATGTGGTTGCTTATTGTGGCCCATTACCGAAACCTCCCTTCCCTCCTCCTGCTCCCCCCTCCCTCCGAACAACCTTATATCTGTTCACTTGTCATATCAACTTCAAGGAACTGTAATTGTTGTGTCTTCTTCCCTCCCTCCCTCCCCCCCACTGTATTTTTTGTGTATTTATTTATTTATTTTAAGCTCCCACAAATAAGTAAGAACATGTGATATTTCTCTTTCTGTGCCTGACTTGTTTCACTTAATATAATTCTCTCTTGACTTTTGACTTTTGACTTTCACTATAATGTGTCTTGGGGAGGTCATTTTGGGGTCAAATCTATTTGGGGATCTTTGAGCTTCTTGGATTTGTAAGTCTATCTCTGCACCAATACTTGGGAAGTTTTCACCTATTATTTCAATAAAAAGGCTTTCAATAATGGTTTTTCCATTTTCTTCCCCTACCAGTACTCCCAAAATATGGATGTTTGTCTGTTTAATTTTATCTTAAAGACCTTGTAGGCTTTCTTCATTTTTTAAAATTCTTTTTTCTTTTTTTTTTTTTTATCTAACTGTGCTAATTTCAAAAAGACTGCCTTTAAGAACAGAATTTTTTTCTTCCACTTGCTCTAACCTGCTGCTTGTGCTCTCAGTTGTATTTTTTTTTATTATTTTGTTGAATGTATTCTTCCATTCCAGGATTTCTGCTTGGTTCCTTTATATTGTTTTTTTCCCTTTGTTGAATTTACCATACATGTCCTGAATCATTTTTTTGGCTTCATTGTGATTTCTATCTATTTTTTTGTCAATCATGTTGAGTTTCTTTAGCATTGCCATTTAATACTCTTCAGGTGATTCACCAGTATCCTGTTGTTTGAGGCCTAGTACTGGAAAATTATAGACTTCTTTTGCAGGTGTCATGTTTATCTGTTTTTTCCATACTCTCTGCATCGATGTCTGGTCACTGGTCTCCACATGGGATCCGAACCCTCAGCGGGAGCGCCGCCGCACTCCCAAGTGGTGCACTCTCCAGTGCGCCACCGGGCCGGCCCTTTGGAGTGGTTTTTGAGGTAAAAGACTGTTGCCTTGTCCTGGCAGTACAGGGTTTCTCCACTCTCTGTGCCAGTTCTGTTTGGCTGTTTCTCTTGTCTTTCTGTGTTGCTGTCTCAAGTTTCCAGGTCTGGGGGGGAGGGGGGGCAGGCGGGGACAGGGTGGTTCCTCACTGTTCAGCTAGGTTCCATTATTTTCTTCTGGACACTCTACTGTTCAGGTGACTATTTATTTTTTGTTTTAGACTTTTTTCCATTAGAGGTGAGGGCTGGCCACCTCTAATCAGCCATCTTTCTTGGACTCCTCTCAAATTAACCATTTCAAAGTTTAGGGCCGGCCCGGTGGCGCACGGCTACAATAAGGAAGGAGAAAAGTTATGCAATACGTTGGTGAAAAGCGCAGGTATTACATGCAGAATGATATGCACTCCTAAGATCTACCAGTATGTATAGGGCAAAAGACAAATTAAAAATGCATTTAAAAGTAGATCTATTTTGGGCCGAGCCCATGGCGCACTCAGGAGGGTGTGGTGCTGGGAGCACGGCAGCGCTCCCGCCGCCGAGGGTTCGGATCCCACATACAGACCGGTTCCCGCTCACTGGCTGAGCGAGGTGCGGGCGTAGCACCAAGGGTTGCGATCCCGTTGCCAGTCCCGGTCCGGTACGGGTGCGACACTGAGGGTTGTGATCCATTGCCGGACACGAAAAAAAAAAAAAAAAAAAAAAAAGTGTGCAAGTCAGTGGCATTTAGTACATTCACAATGGTATACAACCTTCACTTCTATCTAGCCCCAAAACATTTCACCACCCCAAAAGAAACCCCATACACATTAAGCAGTCACATTCTATGCCGCTTCCCCTCCCCACCTCTAGCCTCTGGCAAACACTAATCTGCTTTCCATCTCTATGGATTTGCCTATTCTGGATATTTCATTTAAATAGAATCATACAATATGTGACCTTTTGTGTCTGTTTTATTTCATTTGGCATAATATTTTCAGCATTCATCCATGTCATACCATGTATTAGTACTTCATTCCTTGTATTTGCTCAGTATCCATTGTGTGGATACAACACATTTTGTTTTTCTGTTCATCAGTTGATGGGCATTTGGGTTATTTCTACCTTTGGGCTGTTGTGAATAGTGCTGCTGACAACCTTTGTGTACAAGTATTTGTTTGAGTACCTACCTTCAATACTTTTGGGTATATATCTAGGAGTGGAATTGCTGGGTCATATAATAATTCTATGTTTAACTTTTTGAGGAACTACCAAATTGATTTCCATAGTGGTTGCACCATTTACATTTCCATGAGCAATGTAGAAGGATTCCAATTACTGCACTATCTTGCTAAAATTTGTTATTTTCCTTTTTAAAAAAATTGAAGCCAACCTAGTGAATGTGAAGTGGTATTTCATTGTGGTTTTGATTTGCAATTGCTTAATGACTAATGATGTTGAGCATCTTTTCATCTGCTTGTTGCTATTTGTATATCTTCTTTAAAGAAATCTCTATGGAAGTCCTTTGCCTGTTTTCAAATTGGATTGTTTTTTATATTTTCTGGATACTAGACTAATCAAATACAAAATTTGCAAATATATTCTCCTGTGGTGTGGGTTGTATTTTCACTTTCTTAATAGTGTTCTTTGATACACAAAAGTTTTTAATTTTGATTAAGTCCAGTTTATTTTTTATTTTGTTGCTTGTGCTTTTAGGGTAATATCTAACAATTCATTGTCAAATCCAAGGTCATAAAGATTTACTCCTATATTTTCTTCTAAGAGTTTTATAGTTTTATCTTTTAAGTAAGGTCTTTGATCCATTTTGACTTAACTTTCATATATGGTGTCAGATAGGGGTTCAATTTCATTTTTTTTTCATATGGATATCCAGTTGTCCCAGTACCATTTGTTGTGGAAACTTTTCTTTCCCCAGTTTCATCCTTTAAAAACCAACTGATTATACATGTATGAGTTTATTTCTGGAGTCTTAGTTCTATTCCATTGATTTATATGTCTATGCTTATGCCAGTCCCACACTGTCTTGTTTACTGTAACTTTGCAGTATATTTCTAAATTGGGAAGTATGAGTCCTCCAATGCTTTTCCAGGATTTTTTTTTTTTTTTTGGCTATTCGGGGTTCTTTGAAATTTCACTTGAATTTTAGAATCAGCTTTTCCATTCCTTAAAAAAAGAGCAGTTGGGATTTTGATAGAAATTGCATTGAAACTGTTGATCATTTTGGGCAATATTGCTATTTTAACAATATTAAGTCCTCCAATCCATAAACACAGGATGACTTTCCATTTATTTAGGTTTTCTTTCATTTCTTTCAGGGACCAGGATTTTGATGCTCAACTTTCCACAGAGACTTTAGTGAAGGTGTATTGAGGTGAGTTGGAACAAAGTCAGTTAGATTGGGACTGGCACCTACTTGGATCAATACGGGCTGAGGTTAGCACATGCTGTTAATAGGAATGAATAGGGATGAACTTCAGAAGGTTGATAATGTTGGCAATTTTCAAATGGAGACAAATAGGCCAGAATGGAAGGAAGGGATGTCTGAAAAATCATGGGTTTGACATTCAGCAGATGCCCGCTGCCACTTTTGGTCTGTTCCAGTGCAATGGCTTTCACACTTGAGCCTGGTCCAGTAAGCCTGATGTCAGGTAAGATTCATGGTGAGAACATAAGCACATCTCTACATGGGATATCTGGAACAGTTTCCTAATTATAGCTAATAAACCAACTGGACTCTGCCCAACAGAGATCTAATGAAGAGTGAAACTGTCCTTCCCATTTATCCATTCCTGTGAGGCATTGGGGGTAGAAAGCAGGATTTAGGTGAGGAGACAGGAGAGTCCCCAGGGTCTCCTGCTACCTCACCATGCCCCAGAAAGACCACCTTTTGAACTAGACATCCAAAATCTCACGCTTGAATCCCAGCTTTGCCACTTAACTTGCTGTGTGACCTTGAGAAAGTCATTAAAATTCCCCAAGACTGTTTGCTCATCTGTAAAGTGAGAATTTTTGTAATATCTGCCTAACTCACAGGGGTGCTGGGATCTGCAAACAAGAGGTGAAAAAAAGCAATTCAAATGTCAGGAATCATTGCTGTTTCCACCTGGGGGTCCCAATCTTTGGGAGAGGGCTTTTACCTTGGGGGTACACTGATGATGCTAAGGAGTAGATCTGCGTGTCTACAGAGCTCAGACTACAGGAATCAGATTGGAAGAAAGTGAAAAAGAAAGATATTACTATCTCTCTGAACCCCAAGGGGGGAGATTGTTGTACAAAAGAGTAAAAGAAAGAATAAAGAATAAGTGAATAAGTAATGGCAAAAACTAAGTGAGAGGTCTAGTGTTTTTCTGTAATGAGGACCAAGATACAGTAAACAAACAACAAGTATGCATTGAGTGCCTATTGCATGCCTGGCACTGCATGGAGCCCTGGGGACTGTCTAGTGAAATGTATAAAGTTCCGTAGGATATGGGGTGATTAGTGTTAATTTGAAGGCCAAAGATTACTGAGGAAGGTACAAGATGACTAAGAGTTGGTCTATGTCCTTTAGGAGCTTCAACTGTGTAGGGGATGTAGGATATGTATATATAAATAACAGTCATGTGCAGCGGAAGGTTACATTTAAAATAAACTAAAATCCATTTTATGGCAGAACTTAGGGCAGGGGTACTATTTTAAATAGAATGATCAAGAGAGGGCTTTCTAAAGTAGTGTCATTTGAGCAAAGATCTGAGTGATGGGAGGGAGAAAGTCACTTAAGTGTCTGAGAGAAGAGCTTTTCAGGAAAAGAGAACAACAGCAAGTGCAAAGGTCCTGAGGTGGAAAAAGCTTTGCCTGGTAAAGGAGAAGCAAGGTCAGTGGGTTGAGCAATAGTTCCAAGTAGGACACCAATGTCCCCTAGAAAGCATTTGGAAAATGTGAGTATTTTTTGTTTTTTGATTTTTCCAATGATTGGAGGACCCTACTTGAAGGAAGGGGACTGGTGGCAAGACAGACCATACCCCCTTTTGTTTGGAATTTTGTCAAGAAATGTTCACCAGGCAAGGGTGTAGAGAAAAGGGAACACTTGTGCACTGTTGGTAGAAATGTAAATTAATACAGGCATTATGGAGAGCAGTATAGAGGTTCCTCAAAAAACTAAAAATAGAATTACCATATCATCTACAATCTTATTACTGGGTACATACCTAAAGGAAATAAAGTCAGTATCCCAAAAAGATATCTGCACTACCATGTTCGTTGCAGCATTATTCACAGTAGTCAAGATATGGAATCAACCTACGTGCACATCACTGGATGAATGGATAAAGAAAATGTGGTGTATTTACACAATGGAATACTATTCAGCCATATAAAAGAAGGAAATCCTGTCATTTGTGACAATATGGATGAACCTGAAAGACATTATGCTAAGTGAAATAAACCAGGCACAGAAAGACAAATACTGCATGCTCTCACTTACATGTGGAATCTAAAAAAGTTGAACTCATAGAAGTAGAGAGATGAATGGTGGTTACTTAACTTTCTGTGGTTACTTAACTTAACTGTGCTGGGGGAGGGAGGTGGATGGGGAAGAGGGAGATGTTGCTCAAAGGGTAAATAATTTCAGTTGGACAGGAATAATAAGCGTTAATGATCTATTGCACAAAATGGCGACTATAATTAATAAAAATGCATTGTAAATTTCAAAATTACAAAAAAAATAAGAAATGTTCACCATTTTGAAAAAAAGAAATCCTATCACTGACGGCAATGCAGTTCTGAGTATTTGAATAGCCCCTACAACATGCTTATATCAATCCGCATTTGGAGCTGTCACTTTCACTATGATTTTTTGTTATAAGCATAAAGCTTCTTACTACTTCATTATATCTTCGAGTGTAGCTGCATCCAAGAATTCACATATCAAAATATATATTAATTTATTATAAATTATTTCATTGTATTTTTTTATGTTATTTTGGAAGCATTATTTTGATATCTAAAAATAAAAGGGCATTAAAAGTATTTGTTATTTAAAGAGGGTGTTAGAACTATTAGGGTTGAGATCCTCAGAGGTAGCATAGAGTAAATGAGGAGAAGAGTGGTGAGAAATAAGGTCAGAAAAGTAATAAGGGGCCCTATCATATACAACCTTGTAGGTCATGGCAGAGACTTTGGCTTTGACCATGAATGAGATGTGGAGTTGATGCAGGGTTCTGAGCAGAGGGGTGTTACGGTATAACTTTAGTGTGTGGAGAACAGACTTTGGGGTAATGGTAATGGAAGCAGAGAGATAGATGGAGGCTCTTACAAGTAGTCCTGGGAAAAGGTAATGGTGGTTTGAATGAGAGTGGATGCAGTGGAGGTGGTGAGAGGTGATTGAACCCTGTATATGTGTATTGCAAATAGAGCAAATAGGATACCTGGAGGAGGTAGACTGAGCTGTGCCTTGAGAGGAAGTGTGAAGACAGGAAGTTGAGGCTGCATATGGTGTATCTGTGGGATGCCATGAAAGTCTTAACAGAGTCTGGGAAAAGAAGAACAAAAGGAAAGAATGGCCAGGCAAGATGGCATCATATCACCATCAGAGGCAAAGGGCCACTAAGGCCCAAGCAGAAGAATTTTGACAGCGAAGCCCTTTCAAGCTTTGGAGCAAGACTGTAAGCTGCTTGGCAGCAGGGGCCCTGCTTCCTGCTTACACTTGGTAGGATGTTGAATGGATGAAGTAATGTGTGTTAGCCCTTAGAAAGTTAGTCTTTGTAGAAAGAATTCTAAATGCAATTATTTTCAAAATTTAACGAACATTTTGGTGTAGTGCCAAACTTAATTAGAAACATAAAAACATCAACAACAAAAAAAACAATTAACTATAGAAATGTACAAGAAACATATTACTACTAGAAAGTTGAATGTGTTTTGCCACTTCTGCAAAGATTGCTGGCCTTCAAATGCCAGGAAGTATCTTCTCGGATGATCAAATATTGACAAAGATCTTTGCTTGACCAAACTTTAGTCAAGCTCCTGAATCTTTTTCTAGGCTCATCTGCGCACTTCCTTGTAAAATCCAGTTTTAATAAAGAACCCTCCTAAATCAGTTTAACAAGAATCTCCCACCCTTAATGTCCGATTACCCTCCATATCTGATTGGGTTCTTCATTCCTCACCATCCCCCAGGTGATGTTAGATCACTCTGGCCTGTCTTCAGCAAGAATCCTGTTGGGTAAGTTTACCCAGAATCCCCCTTACCCTTGCTGTTTCCTCTTAGCAATTCTCCATCCACTGACCGCCCCACCCCCACCCTTGCTCTTTGACTATAAATTCCCACTTGCCCATATTATATTTGGAGTTGAGCCCAATCTCGGTCCCTCACTGCAAAATCTCATTGCAGTGATCCCTATACCTATCAAGATGGTCCTAAATAAAGTCTTCCTCACCATGCTTTAACAAGTGTCATTGAATATTTTTTTCCTTAACAGTACCAAAACAATCACTTGTTCTTAATTTTGCTGATGCAGAAACAATACCAATAACAGAAATTGAGTTTGTGAAACTCCACTGGGCTTTAAGAAAAACTCTGCTGAAATTATGGTCAAAAAAGTCTACTATTCTCCAGATTTATCAAAAGTATGAAAATAAAGTAGCTGGTGACTGGATCACTTACATAAATATAGAGCAGTGTTGCTGTGAGCAAAGATCTGAGTCAGGCAGTCTCGCTTTTCTGAAATAGATCAAATTTCTCTATGCGGGTTGCTAGAGTTCCATCAAGAGCTTGAGCTGCTGAGGTCTTCTCACCATTGGACACCCTTCTCTCAGGCTGCACGTAGCAGCTCCTTACCTTAGGACTTAAAGACCTGATAAATGTTTTTTGGCAGTGCTTCACTGCTGAAGCAAAGCCTGGCAAGTGAATGGGTCCAGGCCTCCCTCACTGCTTTTGTTCTTGGTACACTCTACCACTACTTCCACCAACACCAAACCTAAGAGGATAGGAGGGGAAACTGAAGCATTCCTACATCACAGTGGCCTCTCGACCATAGCCTTTCCCCAACTCCAGCATCATGTTTCTGGCACCTTCTCCCCACAGCAAAAGTTCATTAGCCAGAAGAGAACAAAGTGACTTGACTATAAAGTAAGGAGCCTTCTGAGTTCAAACCACATTCAGAAGGGGTGAGTTGTGGGTGCACAGCCTCATAAGTGAAGCTAGCATGGCACAGAGAAACCAGCCATTAGTACCCTTTAGCACTCTGGCTCTCATTGTTGCTGCTTCTCCTTACCTAGGTCCCAAGTTTGGGATTTCTTAATCCATTCACATTGGCCCTAAATTATACGTCTACCAAGTTACAGATCAAAATACTGTCATTCAAGTATTTAAGAAACATTTTTTGAGTTTTTGCCTATTATGGGCAGGCTCTGGGGATATAGCAGCAACTAAGACAGATTTGTGCCCTCACAGAAGAAACAAGAAATGAGCAAGTATGATGAGTGCTGTCAAATGTCAAGAACATGGTATCATGGGAGTTCAGAGAATAGGGACTGCACCCTAGGATTCAGATGAATTTGCTGTGACCAAGTGGGGCTTAGGCTGGGCCCTTAGAAATCAGTAGGATTCAGACACATGAAGAGGAGAACAATCACGACATGTTATTATGGGGCAGTTCGGGGCAGGGAATAAAAACAGGTTGCAGTACATACTGATCCCAAATTTGTAAAGAACTATGTATGTGAGCTTAAAGTGGAAACTCCAAAAGGATGGGATGTACTTCAAATATTAATAGTAGCTATCTCTGGGTAGTAAAATTATGAATTATTTTAGTGCATAATTACTGTATATGCTGTAGACTGGATGCCCCCCCAACCTCACTGAAGCTAAAATCCCCACTGCAAATGTTGTGGATGGGAAATCCTATTATAGTAATTGAAGGGTGGGGCCCTGAAGAGGTGATTAGATTGCAGGACCATGCCTAGTGAATGGATTAAAAATGGTCAGGGGTGTTGCTCTGAGGATTTTAAAAGGAGAGTCATGAGGAGCTCTCTCTCTCTCTGCTCTGCCATTTTCTGTCATGTGAGACCCCTGCATTGCTGTAACTCCACCACCAAAGAAGATTCACAAGATGTGTTTCCTGGACTTTGGACTTTCCAGCCTCTGAAACTGTAAGCAATAAATTGTGTTTTCTTTATAAATCACCTGGTTTCAGGTATTTTGTTATAAGCAACAGAAATGGACTAAAACACTATATTTTCCAAAATTCTGACTATCAGCATGTTTACATCTGTAGTCAGGAAGTAAAATTTGATCTTATGCATAGCAAACCTGTCTTTGCCCTAGGCATTCCAGCCCTGACCCAGTGTCTGTGCCCTCCTCTGAATTACTTCCAAAAAGCTCTTCCCTGAGTCCTGGTGGCCAGCCAATGTATTATCCCCTCTCAAATCATGATTTCAAGCCATTGCTGGCTGACTCACCCCTGGCCACTTAATGGAATTCTCTCCTGGGAGCCCCCATGCAACTCCACATGCTGCATCAATCATTCTGTCTCCTGTCCTGTCTCCTCACATTTTCAGAACCCCAATTTCTTTCAATAGCCCTATTTTGCTTTCCTCCCCATGAACTAGCATCATATTCCACCAGTAGGCTTCTTATAGAGATTGCCTGCAAAGTAATTCTTGAGTGCTACAAACATTGTTAAGGTCTATTTTTCATTATGAGCAGCCTTATGAAGAAGGCTGTTCTCAAGCCCGCTCATATATGATTTTGAAAGATTTTTCTCTATAATCTGTGGCCCACTAAGGGTATTTGCTTATTTCCTCATTATAGCCTCCAGCTAACATTTTCTGAGGCAGTAATGGACTTGAAGCCTCATTCCTGGGTCTGTGTGATACCGCAGCTACAGACAGGACTGAGATCAGCCTCAGGTCCCATATGATAACACATTAGGATGTGCCAAAGATGGGCTGTTATTCCTTCCTTTCCTTTTGAAGCCAGGACAATCCAAATTCAGCCATTCCACTTTCTTGGTTTTACGCTGCTCTGGGGTATCTGGGAAAGTTGCCTAGAACCTGGAGGGAATAGATAGAGGCAAGGTAGAGTCAACAACGTCACTATCACTGGCACAACTCCTTCCATATGACTGCTTCCTGGTGCCTATCCCTAGCACTTTCCAAACCCTGTGTTCAACAGCTACTCAGTTGCCAAGCTATCCAGTCCTGTCATCTTAGAAAATTCGCAAAGGGACAAAGAAAAGATGCTCTCCTCCCACTCAGGCCATGGCCTGGGAAGTTATGTGGAATTATTTTATGGGAAGCCAGAGGTAAGAAAGGACATAATACTAAGTGAGTCCTCCTAGAAACTGCTTTCCAAGAGTTTGTCATAGAATCAAAGAGTCTTAAAGTTGGGAGAGACTTTCATAAATATTTTCACCATGACTTATGGTGCTAGTTTGCTATCTCTGAAAGATAGGAACAGAGTTATGGTCTGTGGGGCCCTCACTTGATGAACAGTGTTTATTTCTCAGCCTTACAGCTAAGTACTAGGTGGGCTGCTTCAGAGGCCATGAGATGGATAACCCATAATAACATCTACAAGCACCATCAACTGCAGTTAAGTCAGCCAAGTCAAGGCTTACCACCCTTCAGCTGCTTTGCATGGAGACACAGCATCAGTTCTTAGCAGTGTTCAACTCAATTGACCCCTCCCAATTTCCAAGGTGCTCCCTTCCCACTATGGTCTTGTCTAGTGTCAACTTCCTTTCTCCAGGGGTGGTGCAAAGAAGGAATTAGTGCGAACAAATTTGTTTATATGAGAAATAGACTGTTCCAACTGAAACCTCATAACTTTATGCCAAAGTGCAGCAATGGCTTAGGTTTGTGTTCATGGTTGAAGTTTTTGTTTCTTTTGTGAAAGGGGACATCTACCTCATATGCACATTTAAGGCTAAATGCTGCCTCTTGGAGTGGTAATATTTAAAAATTTATTTAGCACCTTTGACCAAGGAATTTCAAGTACTTAGAATATTGACTGATTCATCCAGCAGATTTATTCTAGACTTGCTGAAAGCTGTTAAAGCCAAAATTGAAGAATGAAGATCTAAGGGGGCTGTTTTCTGACCTTTGACCGGTTTTTCCAGTGAATCTCAATGTTTTTCTGGCTGGCAGGGTGATGAAGGAAGGGTGTTTCAGAACCTCTAAAGAAGGGGACAGATGTAATGTGTGGAATAAAGTAACAATATTCCTACAGTTTAAACAATATCAACTATACAGTATAAAGCTCTGAAAAATCTTCTTGACTGTAGAGAATGCACAGAAGATACAGTAAAAAAGAAAAAAAATCAGAAGATGACTGAGTAATAAAAAGGATGTGAACTTTGCCTAACCCAAATGCATGCCCTTGATATAAGAAGAACCAGGTGAGAGGCCAGGTGATGGGTCAGCACAAATTAATCCACAACACTAGAAACACTCTCCCAAATGCAGCCCTTTCTGACTGCTAGAACACCAGCAGGGCACACTTCCACGTCAAAGTGATCTGCTAGCACCATAGCTATACTGTGTTATTCCTGACGGCAAAGGCTAGGTCTTGCCCACACCTTTATCCCCAATGGTTAGAGATCTGCCTGGCACATAATAGCTTCCCAGTAAACAAATGTTTCTTGTATAAATTCACTGCAAAAAAATAAATAAATAAATAAAAGGATCAGCAACATCACCAACATATGCTTAATCCACTTTAAACCATATTTTTTCTCTCTTTATGCTCAACAAAACAACTCATTTAAAGAACAACAGAAGATATAGCAAAAAGTGCAATCCATTTGTACTTCATCTAGCAAATAATACAAATTTAGATCCAGTTTCACCTGAACACAGTGCCTTGAATAGTACCAACATAGTAGGCACTCAATAAATATTTCTTGTATGAATAAATGTAGATGTGACTTCAAAGGAAATCTGTACTGAGAAAATACCTTACAAATAGTAAACCCAAATCAATGCTTGATTTACTCTCTTGTTTTTGGCTTCTTGTGCAGAAATGTTGCAGGTCAATTAAGACAAATCAAGTCAGTGAAAAACAATACTTTTCAATAAGAAAAGGTAGACTAGAGACTTTCATAAATATTTTCACCATGACTTATGGTGCTAGTTTGCTATCTCTGAAAGATAGGAACCGCGACTTATGGTTGTTAA
>NW_007727712.1:87201-98104 GCF_000696425.1 Galeopterus variegatus | reverse complement strand
AAACAATACTTTTTAATAAAAAAAAGTAGGCTGCATTCTTAATTCTTATTTAAAATTGAATATTCTCTTTTTTTTTTTTTTTTTTTTTTTTTTTTACTGTTGTGATCCATTGAGGAACATTGCAAAATCATTCCAGGAGCCATATTATATCCAAAGAGCCAATGGGAAAAAAAAAAATTAGCTATTGAGAGTAAAAGGAAAACATCAATGTCTGCTTGTATTTTTATGCACAGTAATACCATTTTCTCAGTATGAAGTCCAGTTTATATTATTTTCATTATCAGACCAAACAGACTTTTAAAGAAATAATCAAATGAAAGGTAATTTGTTTTCTTCCAATGCAGGTATTTACATATAACCATTTGCTCAATCTGAAGAGCTTCCTCATTTCTCCTCTGTACTGTGGGGCCATCTCAGAGACGGTTTGCATAAGTAATGCATTTATTTACTAATCTTCAAAGAGTCTCTATTTTTCCTGCCTTCCCACTGTAGTCATTAGGGGTCACAACCCTGCAGGAAATATGGGCTGCCATGGTAACACAAAATGTCTGCTGCTGGGTTTAGCGTAATTCCTCCCTAATAGAAAAACAACGAGCAGTAAATCCCATCTTTGATAAACTGGCTTATTGTTGTACGGAGCCTCTACCTGGGAGGTGGAGATCCCCCAGAGCAGTTTTAAATGATACAAATGCGATGCGCATCTGGATTGATTTCTCATTTTGCACAAAGAACTGGGTGAAATTGTACCAGGTCAAATCAAATTCCTAGTCACATTTAAAAATCATTGGCATTATAATCAGTCAGTCATCTGTTGGGCACATTAATCAGATGCTATGTGGCACTGTGCTAGGGGCTGGAAAAAGCAAAGCATTTTCCCAAGTCACTTTTAATCCCTATAAAGAACTAGAAATAAAATGAAACAATTCCACCATTTTCAAGTATTTAGTAATGATAGCTATTTTATTAGTATACAATCTTGTGTTTTGAAAATGGGGTAAGCCTGCTCAGAACTAGGGGACCAGACATGAGAGAAAAATATTCTAATACTGACCTCAATGAGAAATCAGATACAACAACAACAACAAAAAGCTCTCTCGCTTATATTTGAGAACAAAAGAAATGTAAAGTAAGAAAAGGAAGAGCTACTACCCAATTATTTTGTTCTGAAAGGGAAGTGTTCAGAAAAACATCCTGAAAGCAGCAATGGTTACTTAAATAAAATTACACTGCAAAAGCCAAAAATCACAATTCTTGTTAAAGTACATACTCATCAATATGTATGCCTTTAAGGACCAGTCACATGGTCACCCTCTTGGACATTGACAGGAACATTTATTTAAGAGATGATGGTTCTTTTCTCAAACAACTCTACTTCCCTCTTAAATTTCTAAGGCAGACTTGGAATCTGAAATTTGGTTCTAGCTCTTTTCATTACACCCCAAATCTTATGCTCTATTCACCCTGGTCGTTGGTCTTACTGTTCTCTGAACAGACCACACTGGTCCTGCCTCCATATCACTGCACACACTACACCCCTTATCTGGGATGCCTTCTCCCTCCCTATGTCACTAACCCTCCTCATCCAAATTCTGTGAATGCTTCAAGGCCTAGTATCATACTTTTGGGCATTTAATTAAAGTCTGTCATACATTGCTTGCCAATTTTTTTCCCTATACAGATCTTGCTTCCATGAGGAGATTGTAAAGTCCCTGAAAGCAGGCATTAACAGTCTCGCTATTGCTTCACTCGCTGCCACATTTTTTTTTTTCTTTTTTTGCCTTTTGTCCTTTTCCGTGTCCGGCAACGGATCGCAACCCTCAGTGTTGCCCCCGTACCGGACCGGGGACCCGGCAACGGGATCACAACCCTCGGTGTTGCTTCCCGCGCCTCGCTCAGCCAGCGAGCGGGAACCGGTCAGTATGTGGGATCCGAACCCTCGGGCGGGAGCGCCGCCGCGCTTCCCAAGCGGCGCACTATCCAGTGCGCCACCGGGCCGGCCCTCGCTGCCACATTTTAATGTAGGAAGCTGCTGTGATGGAGAGGTTCACAGGGCAAAGAACTGAGGGTGGCCTCCAGCCTCCAGCCAGCAAGAAACTGAAACCCTCAATCCAATAACCATCCCGGAACTGAATTCTGCTAGCAACCACATGAGCTTGGAAGCAGATCCTTCCCCAGTCCAATCTTCAAATGAGACCCCAGCCCTTGTTGACACATTGATTGCAGCCCATGAGAGATCTCGAAGCAGAGGACCCAGTTAAGCCATGCCTGAATTTCTGACCTATAGAAACTGTGAGATAATAACTGTGTGTTTTATCTGAGCACTACATTTTAGGGTAATTTGTTACATAGCATTAGATCACTACTACAATAAACCTAGCCACTAGGGGTAGCAGGGGTTCTATAAATACTTGTGGAATCAGCACTATGTAAGAGAAAATTATAGTTCTGGTATATTATCCAGTGACTTAAATGTTTGGGGAAATAGAATCAGACTTTCTGTTAGATGAAGACCAGAAACTTTAAGTGTTTATCTGAATCAGCTGCCAATTTCAAAATATGGACAGTGAAGATCAGGGCATCCTTTTTTCATTTACCACTTCATGTTGTCTAACAAATATTAATAATACTTGAGTTCACAAAAGACTGTCTGAAAACTATCCTCTTGAGTGGACCTAGTTTACCCGCTTCTGCTTTTCATAGGTCCCTACTGCCAGCAGAACTAAATCCAATTCCTTAACCTGTTGTCCAAACCCTTTCACAGCTCCTATGGCACCATATAGCTCTCCTTCCTAGGTCTTATAGAGAGACTGAGAGAGACTAACATTATATATACAGATACAGAGAGAGAGAGAGAAAGAGAGAGAGAAAAACCTAATATGTGCCAGATGCTGAGGATATAGCAGTCAACAAGGCAGGCAGGCAAAGGCCCAGCTTTATGGAGCTGACATTACAGATACACACATACACACACACACATGAGAAAGAGAACTTCATATGTGCCAAGTATATACATATATAAACACACACATTTATACACACATATACATATATACACACACATACATAGTGTCTATGTGTGTGTATATATGTATATTTATATATATGTATATCTGTATATATATCTGAGTATATATACAGTCATGAGCAGCAAAATGACAGTCAACAACTGACCACATATATTACTGTGGTCCCATAAGTTTATAATGGAGCTGAAAATTATCTATTACCTAGTGACGTTGCAACACAAGGCATTACTCACATGTTTGTGGTGATGCTGGCTAGGAGCAATAGGCTATGCCATATGGACTAGGTGTGTAATAGGCTATATCATCTAGGTTAGGGTTAGGGTGCACTCTATGATGTCTGCACAAAGACAAGACTGCCTAATGAACGCATTTCTCAGAATGTATCACTGTCATTAAGCCATTAAGCCATGCATGACTGTATGTGTGTATATATATATAGAAATATATATTCATTTTAAATTGATAGATAAAATTATATGCATTTATCCTGTACAACATGATGTTTTAAAGTATATATACATATTGGAATGACTAAATCTAGCTAATTGACATATGCATTACCTCACAGAGTTATCATTTTGTAGTGAGAACCCTTAATATCCACCCTCTCAGGAATTTTTAAGAATATAATACATAGTTATTAACTATAGTCGCCATGTTCTACAATAGATCTCTTGAATTTATTTCTCCTATGTAACTGAAATCATGTATACTTTAAAAAAATCTCCCCAATCCCCTCCCCAAAACCACCTCATCCCCTGATAACCACCATTCTACTCTTTACTTGTATGAGATGAACTTTTTTAGATTCTACGTATGAGTGAGATCATGCAGTATTTGTCTTTCTGTGCCTGGCTTATTTCACTTAACATTATATCCTCCAAGTTGATCCATGTCATCACAAATGACAGGATTTCCTTCCTCTTTATGGCTGAATAGTATTGCATTGTGTATTAATATATATTTTTGAAATAAATGTTGAATGAAAGTTACTTTTCTTCTTTAAGCTTCAATTTCCTCCCCCATCTAATGAGAGATAATGTTCGATTTTCCTCTTCCAGTTCTGACTAGTTGTGATTCCAAGTTGGACATCATCTCCCCCTTCCACCCTCAATTCTTGAGGCAGCAACTTTTCTGGGCCACTGCACTCCATTCGTGGAGACTCCTGAAATGAAGAGCATATCCTGGACCCATTTTTCTAGTTCCAGAAACTAAACATAAAAATTCAGAAGAAAAATCATAGAGTGCAAAAATGTTTCTCTTTTGCAGTCAAAAGAAAATCCAAAGAATTTGAAAAGATTCAAAATTGATGAAAATGTATGTCATTTGTTTGTTCATTTGGTTGTTTATTTAAATCTGATTATGCCCTAGGAGATGTCCATTCCTTTCCCAAGGTAAAAGGCTCCTTGTGAGTGCAGCCTCATGCTCTGATGGCTTTAGCTCAATGGGTACTCAGTAATGACATTTATAAATCTCTTTTGGAGGACATCACCAAGAACAGAGTTTGAAATAAAACAAAAATGCAGCTTTAGGTCATAAATCCCCATAATGTCATGCCTGGAATCACCTAAGAGGTAATCTGCTCCAACCTCTTTACTTTACAGACATACAGACTGAAGACTACAGAAGGAAAGTAACTTCTCCATAGTCACAAAGCTAGTCAGTTTATCTATCGAAAAAGATTTCAGTTCACTGCTAGGACTAAAAACCAAGATTCCTGGCTCCCAATTTTTTTTTACTTGATGTCACTTCTTTCTCTCTCTCTCTCTCTCTCTCTCTCTCTCTCTCTCTCTCTCTCTCTCTCTCTCTCAAAATCTGATCATTTTCTTCTGAATCTGTTCCAACCCCTCAATAAATATTTAGTTGTATGCCTTGCATTTAGAAAAGTTTTAATCAAATAAATACTAAAGAGAAACAAATAGCTGAAGACTAAATCTTTGACAATTGTGATGAGGAAATTGAAGTACAATGAACTCTTGACATTCAGGAAGGACATCCAGAAAACTTCACTTCTAACTCCTCTCCAATTCACAAATTCTACAATTATATAATTGGCAAATAATTTCCTTCATAAAACTTATATTTTTCTCCTAAGAACATCACATTCCTACTAAGCCGATTGTTCCATCACACCAGCCTTGAAGTGTGTGCAACTCAAATTTATGCCTCAGCAAAATTACAAATTACTGCATGTCATGGGCCTTTAAGATCCACTCATAAATAGCTGCAACTGTGTACCTTATATCAAAAAACACCCAGGGTCGACTGATTCTTTAACGTGACAGCCTCGCCAAAACTGGATAGGTATTTGAGTTACTGGCCTAATTCAAGGAAGAGATCATGTTATGCCAGTGTGAAATTTGGAAAACTACTGGTTCATGAGTTATATGTGAAAGCAGAGAATATATTGGGTTGGCCTAGAAATGGGAGAATCAAAGCCATCCTGATCATAGAAGAGCCTTCCCTCTCCATCCTGTTTAATTATCAAAGTCTATTTTGTCTGCAGCTATTCGCTGCGTATTTGTACCCAGTTCAGTGTCATGCTATCTTGTGGGGATTCACAAAGAAATATCTAAACTAGGTCCATACTTTTTAGAAGCTTAGAGTGAAATTGAAGCCCAAGCAAATTGAGTGGAAATTGGTAAATATCAGTGCAAGGGACTAGAAGTTATTCAACACATTTAGTGGAAAAGAAAGCACTTGAGCAAGGGAAGATGAGATGGGCTAAGGTAGACTTGGAAGGGTCAGTGGAGGAACCAAAAAATGGACTAATATTTGGAGAAACCCAAAGAGTCTGTTGCCTGTTTCAGGTCTTATTTTTTGATCTTTAAGAAGGGACAAGAATCCCCAGTATCAGCTAGAATGGAGGTTTATACATAGAGGGGGCTCGATAGACCTCTTTTGGGAGAGAATTTCATTGAAATATAACCAACCTACAGAAATGCACACAAATACTAACTGTTCAGTTTGATGAATTTTCAAAAATAGAACACATTCTTGTCATGAGTACCCATATTAAGAAAACAGAACACGACAAGCACTCTGGAAACACCTGTGATTCCCTTTTCTAGTCACTACCCCCACCAAAGGTTAACCAGATTAATTTTGCTTGGTTTTGTACTTTGTATAAATGCAATCTTGTAGCATGGTAGTATGTTCTCCTTTGTGCCAGGCTTCTTCCACTCAGCATTGCATTTGGGAGATCTGTCCCTGTTACTACATTTAACTGTGTATGTAGACCATTTTGGAAGCAATTAGGCAGTTTCATAGTGGTTGCATGTAGTTATCATGTGTCTGGAGCACATGAAATCATTCACTCACTGCTTCTGGGAACAATCAAATGGAATAGATATTCAACACTGAATGAAGGAATGAAGGAAAGGGAAGAAGTGATAGACATGGCCTCTACAGCCGGGTGCTCAAGAGAAATGCAGGTGCTCAAGAGAAATTCACAATTAGGTGAAAGGTGAAGGGGATAAAAGGTCTGAGTGGCAGACCTAATTGAGATTAACATAAACCATTAGGTTAACCCAGACACAAATAGGAGTGGCACTTGAAATTTACATAAATGCTATACCCAGCCACAATCAAGTTTCTGTAGGAAGAAGAAAATTGACAAAAAACCTGTAACCCGAATTGAAAAGAAACCATGGTGACCCTTAGCTGTCTTTGTTTGGCAGAAAAGCTGAGGAAAGAAGGGGAATTTTAGAAAAGATTTTTGTCTAAGTTGGCATTGAGGCAACCAATAGATGGTGGGACTTAATGCCCCTCTCCTTTTGGGGAAGGATAAATACATGTGCTGGAACAGCCATTCTGTCCTCTCAGCTTTCTCAGAATTTCTGAGCAAGAGAACACAGTCTTCATTCAATAAGAATGTCTTGCCTTTGTGCCAAGCACTGGGATAGGTGTATTGTTGTGAACAGACCCAGCCTCTATCCTCATGGAGCTCAGTCTGTCTACACAGGCAGCCAGCCACTATCCAGCACTGTGCAACAGCAATCAAGCACAGCTATAAACCACACAGGATCCCTCTGGAAGGTTTCTTCACCAGAATGAAAAGCTGCCCCTGTTACTCTCTGACTCCTCTCCACTCTACCACTACGCAGGGAATCTGGTTTGGGGTGGAAGTTCCACAGCCTTTAGGCCATTCTGTGCTGCCCACCCTGTACGTTAGGAGAAAGGGACAATTACTCAGGACTATAGAAGGCTTGAGAGGAAAGAGACAAGTACTGGGATCTAGGACAGCTCTGTTTCTGGAAATCTTGTGTATGGGAAAGCACCACAATTCCTGAGAGCTCCTCCAGGGTGTCTTCAAATATCTCCTGCCTCTCTGCCCCAGCACATTTTCAAATCCTGAGGACACAGATTCTTAATTCTCTCTTCTGCCTCCCTTTGCCTGGGCATAATAATACTATGTAACTGGGCATAAGATCCATGGCTCCCTAGTTGGGGAAAACTACAGCAAGTTGCAATCTTTCCTACAACATACAGCTATTTAAATTAAATAGGAATTAATGAAAGTCATTTATTGCAGTACCTGGCTCAAGGTAAATGACCAGCAAATGGCTGCCAGTGTTAGTTTTAGTTCTTCTTGCCACTTCCCTCATTTTCCCTCCCTGGGCACAAGGCATACCCAGTATCTAGTCTACAGGCCGAGGCCTAGAGGTGCCAATTTCCATTTTAAAGGCATGTAAGTATAGAAGGCATCAAGATGAGGACAGTGAGGCAAAATGCCCACACTTCCAATTGCAACATGAATTTTCCGAACCTAGAATCATTCTCACATAGATTGGCTGGAAAATGAAGAATTTTTTTAAGACTCTAAAACAACAGTTATTTTTGAAAATGAAAAGGTGCTGAAGTTTGTTGCAGCTCCTGAGAGCAAACTGTTTCTCTGGTCTTCATGGGTAGTTAGCAAAATGATAAATGATTATACATACAGCCAGCTGAAGATTGCCTTTTAGATTTCTAAAATAATCTCTTCCCAGAAAAAAATTATGTTGAATGTTTGGTGGCTTCATGGGTACACATGAATACCACCTCCTTGCTGCCTTAAAGACAGTCAGCTAAAGTGGGTGGGAAGGGTCTAGCCAGGCCACGGGTTGCTATAGCTGATCACCCGGTTAGTACCAGTAGCTATAACCTGGAGCTATTTAGGCTTGTTTTGCAGCAATCAAGGGTGGTGTGGGGCAGGCTTGCTTGTCTCTTGCCACTCCTCTGGGGATAAGGGTAGGATTATGGACTGACTACTTCTAAAAGCCTCATATCTTTTTCGTAGCTCCTGCCAGAAAAACCACCTCTTTTCCTCCCCGCCCTCTTGCAAACGCCACTCAGGACTGGACTAAGAACCAAACATTATTACCAATAATTTTTTTTTTTTTTGGTCCTTTTTGAGACCGGCCGCACCGCACTCAGCCAGTGAGCGCTGTGAGAGCACCGGTCATCCCTATATAGGATCCAAACCTGCGGCAGGAGCGCTGCTGCACTCCCAGTGCCGCACTCTCCCGAGTGCGCCACGGGCTCGGCCCACCAGTAATAATTTTTAAATGCTATTTATTGTGATGGACATGGGGTAAAGCATTTTAACTACATTGGCTCATTTTATGTTCACAACAGCCCTATGTGTTTAGTCCCTCTTACAACTCTTCATTTTTATAGATGAGGATACTGAGGCCTAGAGAGATTAAATAACTTCTGAGGTTCTCATTAATTACAAGTGGCAGAGCTAGAGCTGGAACCCAATCTATTTTGACTAAAAGTAGAATGATGCTTCCTTTGGAAAGAAAAAGAACTTTCTGGATTGTGGTGATTGCTGCCATTTTGAAAGGTAGTCACTTTGTGAATGTGCCATGGCACTAAGGCACCATTCTCAGCATCGCTCAGCAGCTCCTACTGGAAAGAGAATTTGGAGGGGGAAACTCCAAAACCCAAATGTGATGGAGAATAAAAGTGAAATGGTTTTATGATACTTTTTAAAAACAAAACATTTATACATGTTCATGTTGTCTCAGTATTAAATTTACAAAATATCTCACAGTATCAAAACAAATCATAAAAAATGTACGACCAGAAAGCACATGCATTATGATTATAGAAACCCAAAAGTGTTTCCATGAAAAAGTAATTTTAAATGAATTTCAATGAAGTAGAAAACAAACCAAAACAAACAAATCCAGAACGTTGAATGCATTTATTGGTAATGAGCTACACTTGAAGAATTACTTTGCAAGCTCCTGAATCTCAAGTTCTAATAGCTGTCAGGTAGCATTGTCATATTGTGGAGGAAAATGTGCTTACTTTCTGCAGATGTGATTATTTCTAGCACTTACTACCTGAAAAATCACTTGTAAAGAACTAGGTAAAGGATAATATGAAAGACCTCATGACTCAGGAAGTACTCTTTCCTGGATTTCATTAAATCTAATGAGTCAGATCAGTTCGGAGCCTTAAAATTTTGTGTGTAGTATTTTTAAAAAGAAATACCTATCACTAATAAGAGAGAAAAAACCCCCACAGTATCTGTCCCCTCTACACCTCCAAATAAAGCTCTTAGAAAATAAAATCAAGTCCTTTTCAAAAGCATGCTTTGGGTGGCCATTTTATTTGTCATCAAGTACTTGACTTGGGCTCAATAGAAAAGCATAGTGTGCAGCCATGCTGAAGGCCTCTCATCCTGAATTGACAGCCTGATAAGAAAATCACAATGGCCCTTATATCCCAAGTCAGTCTGAAAACGTCATGGCTTCCATGAGAATTCAAATTAGCTCAGCACCCACTACTGGCAAGATTCACTATATTATGTGCTGGGATGGGTACAAAAATGATAAGGCCCAATCTTCACCCTCAAGGAGCTTTGTCATTCGATGAGGACACATGGAATACACAAAGAGGGAGTCAGATGCCTTACACAAGTCTCACTGGGCCTCCATTTCAGATTCATAATGTGACATTGAGTAATATTCTCCAATGCTGTGAATATGAATACTTCAAAAATAATATGGACAATAACTGCTAAAAAAAGTTCAGAGGGAAAAAAAAGGTTGTCATGCTTCTGCACAGCAAAGGAAATTATCAACAGAGTGAAAAGACAGCCTACAGAATGGGAGAAATATCTGCAAACTATACATGTGATAAGGGATTAATACCCATAATATACAAGGAACACAAACAACTATACAGTAAAATAACAAATAACCCAATTAAAAAATGGACAAAGGAGCTGAATAGACATTTCTCAAAAGAAGACATACAAATTGCTCACAGGTACATGAAGAAATGCTCAACATCACTAATCATCAGGGAAATGCAAATCAAAACCACATCAGGATATCATCTCATCCCAGCTAGACTGGCTATTATCAAAAAGACAGAATATAACAAATGCTGGTGAGGATCCAGAGAAAGGGGAACCCTTCTACACTGCTGGTGGGACTGTAAATTAGCACAGCCATTATGGAAAACAGTATGGAGGTTCTTCAAACAACTACAGATAGAACTACCATACGACCCAGCAATCCCACTGCTGGGTACATACCCAAAGGAATGGAAATCATCATGTCAAAGGGATACCTGCACTTCCATGTTCATTGCAGCTCTGTTTACAATAGCCAAGATATGGAACCAAATTAAATGCCCATCAATAGATGACTGGATAAAGAAAATGTGGTATATATGTACAGTGGAATACTACTCAGACATAAAAAGAATGAAATTCTGCCATTTGAAGCAACATGGATGAGCTTGGAGAAAATTATGTTAAGTGAAATAAGCCGGACCCAGAAGGAGAAATACTGCATGTCCTCACTCATAAATGGGATCTAAGGAAGGAAGGAAGGAAGGAAGGAAGGAAGGAAGGAAGGGAGGGAGGGAGGGAGGGA
>NW_007727712.1:75267-87105 GCF_000696425.1 Galeopterus variegatus | reverse complement strand
GAAAGAGAGAGAGAAAGAAAAATAACAATTATGTGTTGAACTTTCAGAATGAGAGAACAGAACTGTGGTGACTAGAGGGCGGAAAAGGGGGGATGGGGAGCTAGGGCAAAATTGGTTAATGCATACAAGGAATGATTATGTTTTGTAATGATGAACATGCTAATTATCTTGATTTGATCATCACACCTTGTACACAGGTGTGGATATTCAACTCTGCACCCCACAAATACGTGCAATAAATTATATTTCAATAAAAAGAAAAGAAAAAGGCTGCTGTGTGTATATCCTACAACCCCCGCTGCTGGGATGAGATGGAGCTATCGAATGTTACCTTAACAATGTTTAGCATTCTCTAGCAGCCAGGAATTGCTACAAGAGATCACGGTCTCCCAGATGGAAGTGATTCCCTTATAATCTGAAAACGTTCCCTTCACTATTGTGAATTTAGAAATTAATTTCATTTGGGATCTTGCTTTTGAAAGAAAAGTCAGCTTGGTCTAAATTAACTGGCTTGATGGTTTTCTTTTTTTTCCCCTTTTTTGACTAGTAAGGGGATCGTAACCCTTGGCTTGGTGTCGCCCGCACTGTGCTCAGCCAGTGAGCGCACTGGCCATCCCTATATAGGATCCGAACCCGCAGCCTCGGTGCTCCCAGCACCGCACTCTCCCGAGTGAGCCACGGGGTCAGCCCTGTGACTGACATCTTTAAATTATTAAATTATTTTCAGGGAAAAAAAACTTTAAAAATTGAATATGGCACTTTTCCGGCCATGGTCACAAGGAAGCAGGCAAGTCATGTGATTGCCCCATACTTAGTACTTCTCTCAGGCTGCAGTAGTCAATCCACAGAGGCTGTGTGTACACTACTGTGAACACCTACACACACATGCAGAGCATCAGCTCAGTGATGCATTTTCTGCACAGTCATTTGGGATCTTGTAGATGCAGCCTCCTGACCAAATGAGCAAAATGCACATTTTCGATTTTTCGTTTAATTAGGAGCTGATAGGATTTGCAATTTTAAAGTCTAATGGAGTTGATTCCCTTCTCACAACCCAATTTATAAAACTTTTTTATGGATCAGCATAGTGATAACTCTAGTGATAAAACAGCTGTCATGCCCTCCCTACTCTAACAATTTCCTGAGGACACATTGTTTCCTAGTCATTATGCTATGACCTGGGGAGGTTCCAAAGAGGAATGATACTCTGTGCTTGCCCTTTAAGATTTTTCTGCTTGGTAGGGAAGACAGAGATCTAGACCAGGGGTCAGCAAAATTTTTTTTATTCCCACTTTAAAACGAGGCCTCATACTCAAGAAAGGTTGATAATCATTGGTTTACATGGGGCATTTTAAGCTCAAACTTTCACAGGACCAAGCAAGTAACCCTGGTCATCAGGCCTGGTGGAGACTGTGGAAAAGTGGTGGTTTGCCCTGTGGAATGGGGAAGGCACGACTTTGTCCCCGCAAACACTTGCCAGAACGATGATCCATTGATTCTCTCAAAAAATCCAGAAATCCTGATCTTTAATGTAAAATCTGTCTCAATTTTTAAATGTTATCAACTAATCTAAAAAATATATTTTTAACACTGTGCAAGGGCCAAACAAGAATTATTTGTGAGCCCACTGCAGAAACTTGCAGACTGCCAACTTCTGATGCCTGCTTTAACAGCATCATGCTGACTAGTTTTCACAACTAACTGGCCACCTAACTTAATGAAAGTTACTCGACTTCTTCTCTTGGCCTTGGTTTCCTCAACTGGAAAATGGGGATAATTGCCTACTTTCTCAGATTATAAGGAAGGTAATGAGATCAAAAATGTGAAAACGGTTAAGAAAAGATTGTTTTTAGTGCCTTTTTTTTGTACTTTTAGTACAAAGTGTGGGACTCCTGAGACACTCTAACTTCAGTTACTTTGTCTAACCAGCTCATTCTAAATCAGAATAACAGTACCAATGGTTTAAAACAGATCCTAAATGTCTCATTATGTTTTTGTAAGGTGAAGCAGAGCATTTCTATATAGGAGAATTTATTTGCAAATGCACTGAATTCCATGTGATATAAACACTGGGTTAATGGGTTTTGAGTAAATAATAAAACTACATTTATGTGCATCTGATTTGGCAATTATTTAGAATCATATTAGGCCCCGTCTGATGCAGAGGGCATAATTGGCCTTTCTTAGAACTACAGATTAGCACCTTTGTTCTCACTATTCAAACTGAGAGAACCCAATTTTATAAATGGAGAGATTGGTATTGTCTCCACATCAGTTCAGGGAAATGTTTTAAATTGTGAAGTTTGAAACACCTCTTTAATTTCATTCTGGTCATCCCTACCCCTAATCACATCACTCAAGCAACACTGACAAATAACACTGCTATTTCTAATAAACAGTTTCAGGAAGGCCAGTTAAACTGGAAAAGTCTATTGTGAATTTAGAGATTATAGCTCTGCCAAATGGCAAGTCAACCCAGTTCTCAAGCTTTATATCAGCTATTCTGCTTGTCTATTTTAGAGAAAAAGACATGTAGCTCTATTTGGTTTTTTTAGGATTAAATTCTGTTATGTGGTTTTTAACAGTTCACTGCTCCAAACACCAAAATCTAACTCTTAGAAGGTGCTGCAGGAATCTGGTCAGGATCCATAATTTTCAGTCTCTGAAATCTTTTTGGTAAGTTTTTATGTAGAACGTCTGGTTTTAGAATAATGTAGAGTTTCATTTGAAAAGATTTTGCTTTTTGATTACTTGCTCTGAAAACTCTCAATGCCCTAATTCCACCAGGTTTTCTATACTTCTTGCCTGTCTTTATAATCAAAGAGGCCAAAATGTCTCTTTCACTCCTCATAGAGAAATCGAGCTACATTATGGAAAAAAATAAATAAAACTTGTGATCAAAAACTCCCACAGATTGTGCCTGTATAGTCAAATCAATCAGGAAAAAAAAAAAAAAAAAAGACATATCTAAAGTGAAACCCCCCTATACAGAGTTTTCAACGAACACATCATGCCAGGGAACAGATCGGGGACCCTTGCAGCTGTGATTTCGCTTCCTTTTTTTTTTTTTTTTTTAATCCGCAGATAGCTTCCCTAAAGGAGAATAGCCCCTTCGGAGACCTTTCTGTGTTTCAGGTTCTTTCGTAAGCTCCACTTGGCCATTAATTTGCCTCCATGGAGAAGTGACTTGAAAACACCATGAAAATATGTCATTGAGCATGTGGATGAACAGATTTTTAAGCATTAGTAAACTGACTTTTGGGGGAAAAAAATTAGAAACAGAAAAAGTCTTTGTGGACTGTTGGTGTAAAATCTTGTCATAAGAAAAACCAAGCTAAAGAATTAAAAAGCATATATAAAACTCTGACCTACTTCTTATTATTTTGCCTGTTCTGACCTCATGCAAATACTACTATATAAATAATTCTTCAAAACGGAATAATATTTTAAACCCAAGGCAAGACCTCCCAAAGCACAGACTGAGGCCAGAACAAAACACTGGTCATTAGCATCATAATCAATTGCATTTTTAGATCTTGGCAATTGTGGTTTTCTGTTATTATGAAAATGTACAACACCTGATTTAATCAGTCATATCCACTCTTTGTCAAAGTGGCAGGACCTCAAGAGCACACAGAGAAATAACAAATCTATACAAATATCTATGTATGTACATAATTTACAAGGCATTACTCTAAAAAAAGAATTTTTATTTTTCAGTGACACTAAGAAACATTAATTCCTCAAAGCAGAAGTAATACAGTGCAATTATTACTAACTAAACAACTACTAATTTAAAAAAATAGAAAATATAACTTTGAAAATATCCAGTTAGAACAGTGTTTGTTGACCACATTTTAAATATTTCACAATCAAGCCAAATATCCATTACAATACATGTTGGGAGAACCCCAACAAACAAAAAGCAAAGGTAACTTTCCTTCCCTGACTTTAAGTGGGCATTTCAGTACATGCTAATCACTACAGTGTTGATAATAAAAAGATGATATGAAATTCAATAATCTTATTGTATTTTTATTTCAAATAAACAACAGAGTCATAAAAACTTCTCGATATTGCCATATTTTAAAATAAAATTACAGCTATCTTCCATCACTACACATAACAATTTATTGTACCTGAATAATTACTTCACTTGAATAAAGTCCATATGTTTCAAATAAACCTGAAAGACATTTGTTTTTCTTTAATCTAATTCTCCCAGTTAAACAATATACTAATTAGTCACATATTTCATAAAAGTTACAGGGATATAATAGCAGCTTGTAAATTGCCTTGCATTGCATAATATATGATGCCATAAATCACAAAGCATAAAACAATGGGCAAGACCTAAGGCTGGGTAAAAATTAAACTATAAAATATGACTTCAACCAAAATTTATCATTTTATCTTTTTTAAGGAGCTATGACTGCACATTTAAAAATAAAAGGAGAAAATGTTTTCAATGAAAAGACAACCCATTTTGTTTAGATTGCAGCCATCTTTGGAAACGGTACAGCTATACAGAGAAAACAGGATCATGCAGCCACTGATTTCCATTTTTAAGAGGAATTATTAGCTAACCAACCAGTTCAGATTTGATTACATATAAAAGGTCTCTATTTCACATGGGGGAGGGAAAGGGGCACGGGATCAGGGTGATGAAAAAAACAACATAAATAGCACTTAATCACTAACGAAATTAGAAATTGAACTAGTTTTTACTTCTCATAGGTGACATTAAAGCAGAAGAGGCATCTACTTGCATTGCATGTTTACAATCCCATTAAAAAATATTTTTTTCTATTTTCTTCCACTAAATTCTGTTTACTAGAATCACAGAAACGAGGTAGCATTAACCAAAATGTACAATTGAAAATCTTTCCAGAAAATGCCTTCTGCTCTCTTTATTTACTCCTTCTGAATTTTGAGAGCTATGGGAGTCGATCTCTAAATTAGCTACTATTTGCCATAATCCACAAATCTCCACTTTCTGCATCCTCTTTCAGAAAGCCAGCACAGCATTCGAATTTTTTCCATCTAGACAAAGATATATAAAATAAATATTTTTACATTTACCGAGTGTCTTATACAACAAAGAAGAGACAAATTTCTACTGCAAAAGACAAAATAAACCAAAATTTCAATGAAAAATACTATGAGTATTAATATTGACAGCATTCTAAGGAGAGACATATGTGATTTTTCTTTATTTTTGTCAAATAAAATATAGTTTTATTTTGAAATTTATACCATCAAACTCCAAAGATAACAGCTCATACCAATAGGAAATTTCTTTCAGATATAAAAATAATCTTTTCAAAATACTTGAAATCACCCAACCTACTTTTTAAAATAACAAGTTTTTAAAATCCTGTATATAATAATTAGACTAAAAACCTTTTCAAACTTCACTTAATTTCATTTTTAGCCTCCGAAAACATCACAACGTCTTTAATACCCTGGTGCCCCCTTTTGGTGTAGCTAGATCAAGGTTTTTTTTTTTTTTTTTCTAATTAAGAAAAAATCATATACACTGTATGTATTCATTCACAATACCTAGTGTTTAACTTGGGGAATGTCGATTCACACTGCAGATGGCTCATGGTTATTAAAGCTTTTGTTCTGCCTTTACTATTACCAGTTATTGATCTAAAACATGTGCAAACAAACAAAGCTAACTCTTTGAGTGGGAAAGGAAAAACGTCCTTTTCCTTAGACAATTGGCATAGCATCGCTCAGATTCCTTGAGTTCTCGTCCCAGTCTTCATGGTAAATAAGTGACCCGTTACCTTTGCTACAGGACATTCAATGGCTCGCTGACGGCTGCATTCAGAAGATATTTTTTTGTCCTCGATACATTTATGCTGTATGTCTGTCTATCATCCTGAGGAAAGAAAGGCTGGCGAGCATGTATAGATCCCAACATCTATTGACAAACAGCAAGCCCAAGCATGGAGACACAGTCTAGTAAACAAGCTTTGTTAAAGGGGGAAATAAAAGTTAGCATTTTAAAGAGTTTGACCAAAATCGACAAAAAAGAAAAAATTAAAGATCCTTACGACTTTTCATATGTTAGAGCTGGTAATTATGCCTCAGAAATAAGTTCTTCCACGTTCAACAGCACTGTGTGAAGAAGACGAGCTGATTTCCAGCAGGGATATTGAATCCTTCCATCTGAAGGACCAATCAAGTGTGAAGTACAGTATAGTTTTAGATTCAATTGAAAGGAAAAAGCTTGACAACTAGTTCATAGCATGACAACTTTCATGGATTAGTTCAGACCCTATTCTCCTCCCTGAAAGGGTATCACAGCATGAAGACAGTTTTCAATGCACTAAACTTTAATAGCTGAGTGGGGGAGCCAAAGCTTCCCTTTGGTCTCTATAGAAAGAGTATAGCCAAAATTTGAGGCAAAATGAAGGTCTTTGGTCTTAGGTGCTGTATCTCCCCTCAGAGGTTTCTTTTCACAAACAGTCTTTGGCTCTTATCAAATGTACACTCTTTTGGGGAGCTACTGTAAAAGAGAAGAGGCAAAACCTACTTCATTATTTTTTCCTTTGAACTCCACACAGGCTGCTGTTTCAATGAAATACCAGTAAGCCAGATGTGTGGCACCCAGTGTCAAAGGCAGGGGGAATCATCTCTAAGGAAAGACTTTGCTCTTTGTTGTGTTGGTGGTGCTTGTGGTTGTTGACAGAAAGCACTTGCCGCTCATCTCTGCAACCACTGCACTCCGTTTGCAGTACTCATGCAGGGGCGGTCCCATTCCCTCTCTCTTCTCCCTCTCTCTTCTCTGCCTTCCCCATTCATCTTGGCCTTTGGGATTTTCCCACAGCAGCCTCCACAGCATTCCCCGAATTGTTTCCCCACCTTCACCCCTGCATCATAGCTGAGTACACTGTCAGAAGAAAGAGGTACTTCAATAACACCAAAGGATGTTAAAGGTGGCACAAGACAGATACTTCATTAAGAATTTACCATGCTCTCATTTTCTTTGTCAGGATTCTTAGTCAAAGTCAGTAAGACCCCCAAATTTGAGGATTTTCTTCTAACAATGCAGTTTAACTTCCCACTCACGTTAGCTGTGTCTGAACCCACCTAAAACATTCATTTGCTTCTTTTCTTTCTTCCTAGTTACAATTTCATCTCCAGATTCAGTACTCCTTTACTGAAAAGAAATGCAGACTCCTCATCTGCCTAAGAACAGTTTGGGGAGTCCAAACTGTAGTGAAGAAGATGTAGGGTTCATTCCCCTGGAGTCATATAACCACCAGAGTAGGATGTGAACTGGGGAGATGCTCTCATCCTTCAGTAGGGCTGATGGGTTCAGATATTGGTGAGAAAATCTCTACAGAAGATGAATCAGGGGATGTCAGAAGTGACTTTCTTCAGAAAATCCTATCAATGGCATGATAGAAGAACTGGCTTGGAAATCTATCAAACCAAACTCTAAAAGTTATTGGTGGATCCGATCCTGTAGTTGGGGTCTCCTTATATAAAACTTTGCATTCATATGACATCAGCAACTCTACAACACAGATGTCTGGCATCTGGACTTCTAGAACCCTCAGATTTATGAATCTGGAAGCACCTCAAAAACATTTTTGATAGTGAAAGTGCAATCTGTTGGCATCAAGTATCAAACAACATGGCCAGGAGGTACACCTTGCAAAATTACTCCAAGGTGCCATCCAAAAAGAAAATGAGGCTATTAATAACTGGAAGTATATATAAAAGATCATTTTTTTTTTACACTTGAAGGCCAAGAGGCATTGAAGAAGCAATGGAAGAGAGAGAAAATAAGAAACAAGCAGACAGTTATTGACCACAGAAAAAGCAGAGATTAGAAGCAGGGACAGAGGGGCCACAGTAATGGTGGCAGGGACAGCAATAGCAGCTCACAGAGGTGAGAAGCGGTGGTTCCCAAAAGTTTCTCAGGGCACCCCAATCAATTAAGTTTCACAGTCTGGAGAAGAGGGGACATTTCCCACATACAGAGTAGAATGACAAACTAATTCAGACAACCCTGCCTACAATCCATTGATAGTTAAATTTGTGGAGCACCATATTTAAGAAAACATGCACATTTACAAGGATATTTTAAAATGGTAGTGGAAAAATGGAATTAAAAGGTAATACGAATCTTTCCATGAACCTTTTTAAGTACCCTCATGTAGTACTTTGTAGAAATATTTTGTCAACAGCCATTTTCAAATGTAAAGTTGGTGTATAAATCTTGATGTACTTAGAATATTTGCCAATTCAGAGAGGCTCATTCCACTGAAGGTGCAATAAAGCCAAGATATTCCTGGAATGTTTGTGATTTCTTTTTTTATTATATTGATTGAAATTACTACCAATGTTTATTATTATTTTTAAATAGCCTAGTGTTGAGCCATGTACACAGTAGACACTTTAAACTGTTGAGTGGATGAATAAATCATGAAAATGTTCATAGCAAAATAACTAAGAATGGTTTCTTTGGCCAGATTCTTTAAATAATTAATTCATTTCTGCAATCATTCATTTAACCAGCACTTATTGACTGGGTAATGCACAGAATGTGTGCATGTGCGTGTGTGTGTGTGTGGCTGTGTGTGTGTGTGTGTGTGTGTTTTGGGAGGGGGTGCCACTGCTGATAAAAGTCAATGAAATCTTGCTAGCATCCATCAATTTAATATCCATCTATTGAGTATCTATCAGACTAATAAGAAAGTATAAATGGCCAAGAATCACTTGAAAAAATACTCATCTTCACTAGTAAAATAAATGACAATCAAAACAATGAAATACATATTGATAATTATCTGTAGTGGAGTTGATGTAGGGAGACAAACAGCCTTTTGGTAGGGAATTTTGTCAAGCTTAAAAGCACACATTTAAGTCTTGGGCTCAGCTATTCTATTTCTAAAAATTTTTCCTAAGGTAATAATTAAAGATGTGCATAAAGATTAAACTACATGGATTTCCTTGTAATATTATTTGTATTAATATAGGACAACTTGAATCAGGGTCTTGAATATATTATGCTACATTAGTACAATGGGATATCAAGCAGCTAAAGAAACCTCTTTCTAGAAGAATAATAACATGGAAAGATATTCAAAAAATGTTAAGTGGAAAAATAGCAAGTTTTATAAAATCTTTATTAATTTCGAGGATCAAAGTAATTCATACTTACAGTAGTTCAAACTAAACAAATTTGAAGAGAGTTGAAAGTAAAAGTCCACTGTAGAACCAGAAATACACACTGTTAGCAATTTAATATAGGAGAGTACTTCACAAAGTTTGTGGAAAAATGGAACCATAAGATAGTATAATCTTTCCATTAACTTTTTTGAAGACCCCTCATACATACTTCCAGGCTCTTTTTTTTTTTTTGCATACACAATGTAATCAGTAAGTTGAACTAACAGAAGTCATAGAATGAAATTATAAACCACCTTCAGTGTTGTCTTCTGCTGTCCCTGTCTGTTCAAGTAACTACACACAGTTTGAAATGGTTACTTAAATTTCTGCACCATGTAATAAACCAAGCTTTCAACTTAAATCAAAGTTAGAACTACTCCTCCTACCCCAGGTAGAACGTGCTGCAGGTGAAGGGCCTACAGCTGGTAAATTACCATGGTTCTTCTCTCTTTCCCCACCTTAGGCCTTAAGCCCTTCTCACCATCTTCCTAACTACAATTTCTGACCCTGTTTAAAGTAACAGATAAAATATAGGATTCCCAGACAAATTGGAATTTGAAATAAACAATGATTTGTGTGTGTGTGTGTGTGTGTGTGTGTGTATAAGTAGGTCTCGCATATGAGAGGTCTTCAAAAAGTCAATGGAAACATGAATATTATCCCTTAATTCCATTTTTTCACAAACTTTTTGAAATACCTTCATTTTATCTGATACATAATATTGAAAAGGTATTCACTGTTTACTTCAAATTCCAATTGAACTGAACATGCTTTGTTTTTATTTGCTGTATCTGGCAACCCTAGTTCAGAGGCAAAGCAAGGGAAAGGAAAAGAGATAAGGGAGACAGGAAAGTTTTTGCTTGACAGATACTATTGGAAGTCAGTTTTTCAAAATCTGGGCGCAACAAGTGTTTCCAGCTGACTCACGGATGCTTCTGTGACTTCCTGAGACTCCCACATTGCAGTGGACCACTGACATGCAGATCTCTCATGAATGTGTGGCTCTGGTCTAATCCCTGCGGTACACTCACACATCCCTTGCTCTAACAGATTCTAGGAGATCCAGCATGTCCCAACACAGCAGCAGCACTTTTGTTCCTGCTGTTGGACCACTGGCCAGCCTTTTACATTTTCCAGGTGAGAGTCAGACACCATGTCTCCATGTCTGCCCAACTGTAGGGGACACATATCAAGCTGTCCAAGTGGCCCCTTGAAATTCCTCTCTCCTGATGTGTTACAGAGTAAGGAGCACCCTCCACCACTCCTTCTTGGGGTGTAGGGCTCACAGTACAGCCCTTTCGAAAGAAATCTTCCTTACAAATCCTTCCCTAATCTCCAAAAACCAGGTCTTTTTAAACTCTTACCACGGATGAAGGGTTTAAAGGTTTTGAAATCAGTTATTGGTTTTCTACTTTAAAATCCATACAGGGTGGCCTGTGTCACTAATCATTTCAATACCTATTGTACCTTGATGCCTCAGTCAAAATTTCTAATGTAAGTTTTGTTATACTAACACTCTCACTATGGTTCCTCTATCAGCTCTCACATTCTGCAGAATTGCAAACCTTCTTGACAATCCTCACATCCTGCCCTGCCATCAGCATCAATATTTGTGGTTTCCAATGTCAGTGCTGCTTGGCAAGTCCAGTGGTTCTCAAAATGTGGTCCCTGGACCAACAGCATCAACATCACCTGGGAGCTTGTTAGAAAGGCCAAGTCTCAGCTTATCTGAGACGTACTGAATCAGAATGCCTGAAGGTGGGGCCCAGCACTGTGTGTTTTAGCAAGCCCTCCAGGGCATTCCATGGGTTTCAGAACCCCAAGCTCTAGCCAGTGCTCTCTTTCCTACTTTTTTCATAGCTTGTTATCCTATAGCCACCTCACAATTCACTTCCAGAATTCATTAAAAAAAAAAAAAAATTGAAATCTTCAGATAGAAATTGCCTAACCTTCCTGCTACCAAATCTACAGACCTACCTCTTTTCTAAGGCTAATCCTGCCACCCAAGCCATGAGTCCCAGCCCCTCTAGCTTCTCACCAAATTTGTTTTAATAATTACTTATTATCTCATTTAAATATGTAATCTACTTAGGGTTTCAAAACTTTCATCTTAAAAATCTCCCCACCCAGCTTCCCTTTTCAGCAATTACCCTAGATCTGGTTTCTACTTCACTGTCAAAATTCTTGAAGAAGCTGTCTAACTTATTAAGTCCATTTCCTCTTGCCCACTAACTTCTCACTCTGGCTGTTGCTCCCACAGATCAATTAAAACTAATCTCAGGGGCTGGTTGGTTAGCTTAGTGGGTTAGAGTATGGTGCTGATAACACCAAGCTCAGGGGTTTGGATTCCTGCACCAGCCAGACACCAAAAAACCAAACCAAACCAGACCAAAACAAAACAAAAAAAAAACTATTTCAATCATGATTACACATGACCTCCAAATCACTAAGTTCCACTAGACACTTTATGGGAGTAGTGGTTACTAACTTGCTTGATTTTTAGTCGATTGTGGTCCAACAGATATTTCTGCAAAGATGAAAATGGTGTGTATTTCTGCTGTCCAATATGGTAGCCACTAGGCACATATGGCTACTGAGCACTCAAAATGCGGCGAGTGTGACTGAGCACTGAATTTTAAATTT
>NW_007727712.1:43247-75257 GCF_000696425.1 Galeopterus variegatus | reverse complement strand
AAAAAAAAAAAAAAAAAAAAAAAATTGAAAGCTTCAGATAGAAACTTCCTAACCTTCCTGCTACGAAATCTACAGACCCACCTGTAGTTCTGCTCATCCTTCTCTCCTATTAAAATGGAAGAGAATACCTCTTTTCTAAGGCTAGTCCTGCCACCCAGGCCATGAGTCCCAGCCCCTCTAGCTTCTCAGCAAATTTGTTTTAATAATTACCTATTATCTCATTTAAATATATAATCTTCATAGGGTTTCAAAACTCTCATCTTAAAAATCTCCCCACCCAGCTTCCCTTTTCAGCAATTACCCCAGATCTGGTTTCTACTTCACTGTCAAAATTCTTGAAGAAGCTGTCTAACTTATTAAGTCCATTTCCTCTTGCCCACTAACTTCTCACTCTGGCTTTTGCTCCCACAGATCAATTAAAACTAATCTCAGGGGCTGGTTGGTTAGCTTAGTTGGTTAGAGTATGGTGCTGATAACCCCAAGCTCAGGGGTTTGGATTCCTGCACCAGCCAGACACCAAAAAACCAAACCAAACCAAAACAAAACAAACAAAAAAAAACTATTTCAATCATGATTACACATGACTTCCAAATCACTAAGTTCCACTGGACACTTTATGGTTACTAACTTGCTTGATTTTTAGTCGATTGTGGTCCAAGGCAGAAATTTCTGCAAAGATGAAAATGGTGTGTATTCGTGTTGTCCAATATGGTAGCCACTAGGCACATATGGCTACTGAGCACTTAAAATGTGGAGAGTGTGACTGAGCACTGAATTTTAAATTTTGTTCAATTTAAACTTAAATAGTCACATATGGCTAACAACTACTATATGGGTCAAGGTAGTTCCGGGCTGTAGGCCACTCCTTTCTCCTTGATGCACTTTCTTTCTCTTTGGCTTTTATGTTGTCTGTTTTCTCCATACCTCTTTAGGGTTCCTTTCAGCCTCCTTTGTTGGCTACTTCTTTGCTACTGGATGTTTTAGGGTTCTACTGCAGGCCCCTGATCTTTGCACTTTATACTCTAGGCTTTAACAACCACCTACAGAGAGATAATTCAAAAATGTGTATACCCAGAGAGAGTTTGTGTGTGTGCCTTGTATGTAGATTAAACATATTAACAATGAGAAATAGAATTACACACACAAAAAAGGTATGGACAAGTTAGGCCTCCTGATGCTGTCTTTATGGAAGGGCATTTGGAAAAATGTATCCATTTTTACTCTCACTGGTAAACTGTGAGACAACCTATCTAACTGAACCCTCACAAGCAATTCAGTTCTGAACTGCCTCAGATCTTTGAGCACTCACGCTGAGCTCACTTCCTGACACACTGAGATAAACAAGCGGAGAACACCTACTCTGAGCAGTTGTCCCAGATCCTTCCATGTTTTAATTAGACTTCCTTTTTCCTTCCTGAACCTGGATTTCCTGGCTTCCTAAGCTAGCTTTTTTCTCTTACAGAAGAATTTCAAGCATAGAGTAAACGCTGATCTTTGCACTTTATACTTTAGGCTTTAACAACCACCTACAGAGAGATAATTCAAAAATGTGTATACCCAGAGAGAGTTCGTGCGTGTGTCACTTCCTGACACACTGAGATAAACGAGCAGAGAACACCTACTCTGAGCAGTTGTCCCAGATCCTTCCACGTTTTCATTAGGCTCTTCCTTTTTCCTTCCTGAACCTAGGTTTCCTGGCTTCCTAAGCTAGCTTTTTTCTCTTACAGAAGAATTTCAAGCATAAACTCTTCCCTTTTATGCAGATTTATTCATGACATACTTTTTGCCACATTTGACACACCACACCTCACTTTCTCCCTTTCTCTTTCTGCACACACACATGTGCACACACATGCACGTATGAGCATGCATATTATCATCAGCATCATTGTTGTAGCTGGACTGCTTGGGAGTAAGTTGCAGATATTCTGAACTTTTGTCCCTGGGTATTTCCCTGTGAATCTCCTAACAACAAGTATATTCTCTTTGATAAATCTCAATAAATGATCATGTGTGGGAGGGTTAGCACTGATAGAACATCTATTATGCAGTCCATATTCAAATTTTAGCAATGATATCCTTTTTAGCAATTTTCTTTCAATCCAGCATGATACACTGTTTAGTTCTCATGTCTCTCCTAAGCCAGCTGCTTTTGACCATTTTGGTTCTGCTACCTCATCAGACCTCTTTTTCAAAAATAGAGGTAATACTATCTTTCCCTGTATCACCTGTCTAGGAAAATTCCATCTGGTAATGACAGCCCCAGAAACCTTTCCATAAAGAGGGTCCAATAACTGAAGGTTCACATTTCTGTGATATTCTATAATATTCTGCCCTGTGGGAAGGACAGTGCTGATGATAGATTTGCCTACAAGACGGTATTGTCTACAGTGACTGTGAGGTCCACCTACAGTATCTAAGAGTAGTCAAAGTTAACCCTCAAGCTGAGCCCAACCCCTAGGTGAGCTAGGCCACCTGTCTACCTTCACCTGGAAATTGATGGCAGGTTCAAATAGCAGTAAGCAAAATTCTTCTCCCAAACTGAGTGCTGTGATGGAGAATGACCATTAGCAGGTTCAGGTGGAGTGACTAAGACTCTGTAGTTCATCTAGCAGGCCACACCACTTGAACAGTCACTATACAGAAGAGAAGAAGAACCCTTAAAATTGACCCTCATGGACCCAGAGAAGCCCTATCTGAAAGAGTCATAGCAAATAGAACATGCCCCTGGACTGTTTTCCAAAGTTATGTATGTCAGCTCCATTTTTCCTTATAACTTTCTGGGAGGTTATCTCATACATTTGTAGCGCAGATAGGTTTTTTGTTGTTGTTGTTGTTGTGTTTGTCACCATCTGCATCCTAGGATTCCCTGACTTCCTGGTTGACTTTTTAAAAAATTATTAAACTATTTTTAGAGCAGTTTTAGGTTCACAGCAAAATTGAGCAGGAAGTACAGAGTTCCCATATACCCCCTGCCCCCACATATGTACAGCCTCTCCCATTATCAACATTCCAGCCAGAGTGGTACATTTGTTACAATCTATGAACCTACATTGACACATCATTATTACCCAAACCTGTAATTTGTAATAAGGTTCACTTTTGGTGTTGTACATTCTATGGGGTTGGACAAATACATGACATGTATCCGACATTGTCATGTCATACAGAGTAGTTTCACTGCCCTAAAAATCCTCTGTGCTCTGCCTATTCATCTTTTCCTCCCCCCAGTCCCTGGCAACCACTGATCCTTTTACTGTCTCCATAGTTTTGCCTTCTCCAGAATGTCATATATTTGGAATCATACAGTCTTTTCAGATTGGTTTCTTTCACTTAATGATGTTCATTCAAATTTCCTCCATGTCGTTTCATGGCTTGATAGCTCATTTCTTTTTTAGCACTAAATAATATTCTATTGTCTGGATGTACCACAGTTTATTTATCCATTCATCTACTGAAGGACATTTTGGGTGCTTCCAAGTTTTGGCAGTTATGCATAAGCTGTTATAAACATCCACAGGCAAATCCTTTTTGTGTAAACATAAGCTTTCTTTTTTTTTTATTATTTTTATTTTGTCAATATACAATGTAGTTAGTTATTGTGTCCCATCACCAAAACCTCCCTCCCTCCTCCCTCTCCTCCCTCCCACCCAGATGTGTCCCCTCCATTTTCTTGTTGTAAGAATTTCAAAAAAAAATGTTGTGGTTGTTATATCTTCCTCTCCCCCTCCCCGGTTTTTTTTTTTGTTGTTGTTGTTGATGTTGCTGTTGTTGTTTGTTTTTGTATGTGTGTGTGAGAGTGTGTGTGTGTATGTGTGTGTGTGTATGTATGTGTGTGAATTGATTCATTCACCTTTAGCTCCCTCCAATAAGTGAAAACATGTGGTATTTCTTTTTCACTGCCTGACTCGTTTCACTTAATATTATTCTTTCAAGGTCCATCCATGTTGTTGCAAATGGCAGTATTTCATTCATTTTTATAGCTGAGCATAAGCTTTCAACTAAGTTGGATAAATACCTAGGGATGTGACTGACTGCTGGATTGTATGAGAAGAGTATGTTTAATTTTGTAAGAAACTGCCAAACTATCTTCCAAAGTGGCTGAACCGTTTTACATTTCCACCAGCAATGGATGAGAGTTCCTGTTGCTCCACATCCTTGTCAGCATTTGGTGTTGTCAGTGTTTTGGATTTTGGCCATTCTATGGTTGATATTTTTTTAAATGTGCATACGCTAAAATTTCTTCTTTGTGGTGTATAGTTCCATGAATTTTGATAAAAGCATAGAGTCATTTATCTACCACTCTACCATACAGAATACTTCCATTAGCCTAAAAATGTTCTTATGTTGCCCCTTCATAGTCAACTCCCTGTCTCCTGACAACCACCAATCTCTTCCCATCCCTACAGCTTTACCATTTCCATAATGTCATATAAATTAAATTATATAACGTATAGTCTTCTGAGTATGGCTTCTTTCACTTAGCAAAATGTGTTTAAGATTCATCCATGTTGTTGCATGAACTTAATAGCTCATTCCTTTATGTTGCTGAGTAGTATTCAATTGCATGGATGTAACACAGCATATCATCCACATTCTGTTGAAGAAACAGAACCAGTAGGAGTTCATGGAAAGATTCATATTATCTTTCATATTATCTTTTAATTCTATTTTTCCACAAACTTTTAGAAGTACCCTCATATATATGTATATGTATATATATATATATAATTTCCCCCAAGGAATTGGCAATTATGGGGTATGGCTGGGCAAGTCCATGATCTATAGGGCAGGTCACCAGGCTGGAAACTCTTAGACTGGAGCTGATGATGCAGATCACAGGTGGAATTTCTTCCTCAGGAAATCACAGTTCTGCTCTCAAAACCATTCAACTGTTTGGATGAGGCCCACACACATTATAGAGGTTAACGTGTTTTACTTAAAGTCAACTGATTATACATGTCAGTCACATCTACAAAAGACCTTCACAGCAATGTCCAGATTAGTGTTTAATTGAACAACTGGATACTATAGCCTACCCAAGTTGACACATAAAACTAGCTAGTACAGTTTGTTTTTCCTATTCATCTGTTGAAGATTTCCCTTGGATTAGAATAGAACTCCTTTAGAATAGAGTAGATAAATACATTGTAGGATATTTACATAATGGAACACTATAACAGCTATGAGAACGAATGAACTACACTTTAACTAACAGCATAGATGAAGTTCACAAAGAAAGAAGCCGTACACAACATAATTCATAGTGGATAATTCCGTAAGACAAAACTTATCTACACCATTAGAAATCAAGGTAGTGATTACTCTCATGGGAGTAGTGGTCAGAAGGAGACAGAGCGGGGGCCCTTCTAGGTGCTTGGTACTTGAGCTGGGCTCTGCTTACACAAATGTGTTCACTTTGCCATAATTCACTGGAATGATTCAAAATTCATTGTCATAATTCACTTTATCATAAATGCATTCACTTGTGACTTGTGCACTTTTATGTATGGGTATTGTACTTCAATAAAAAGTTTTAAAAATTTCCCTCGAGGGTCGGAGGACCTGGATTCTCATCCTAGCACTGCCACTTCCTATTCTAGTTGTGTGATCTCAGGAAACTTACTTAGCCACTCCAGTTTCAGCTCCTCAACTATAAAATGGGATAACAACATTTTTTACAAGCGTGTTGTGGGTGTTAAATTATATAAAATTTGAGAAAAGGGGATTTTAATTCCTAAAAAGTATATAGTGATGACAGTACAGATCTGGATAGATTCCAGTGGGAAGAGAAAGTATTTCACATTTCCCTCTATAGAGCCTTGGCTCAAGGACAAAAACAATAGCCAGAAAATAATATAAGTGGTTACAGCCTAAAAGGGATGTAATTAATAAAAAGAGTACAAGTTAAATGCAAGTGATTATGACTAAAAAATAATTTGATATGGGGCAATCTCTAGTTGCTAGTGTACTTAGAATGTACTTTTCCATACTTTAGCTAGATTTCCACATGATCAGGGAAAAGGTATATTCAAACAATGATATAGATAATCAAAGGCAAACCTCCCTTCATTTCAGTTTTATGCATTTTTCACCAAATATATTGGAATTCAAAATAATCAGAAATGTTGAAATGCTCTGGGACTGCTGAGACTAGACTCTAATAATTTTTTAAACCTTATGGCCAAAAAAAGAGACATTTAAAAGTTGGAAGCAATTTTCCTCTTGTTTCTATGAATGGATGCACATTTCTTGTTTGGGGTAAATATTTGGGTGGTGTGATAACAAGCTTCCAAGATAACTCCAATGATCCCCGCGTCCTGGTATTTACAACCTCGGGTAGTTTCCTCTCACACTGGACCAGGGTTGTCTTATGTAGTTCCCTCTCACACTAGACCAGGGTTGGTCTTTGTGATCAATAAAATATGGCAGAAATGATGGTAAGTAACTTCCAAATTAAAGTTATAAAAATACAGTGGCTTCCATCTTGGGTTCTCTTGCTCTTGCTATTTCCTGGATCACTCATGGAGTCCAACCCTCCCTTATAAGTAGCCATGTGATTTAGGGGAGTTCAAAGGGTATGCCTGAGTGGTCTAATGGAGTGGTTCTTAAAGTTTGGTCCCCAGATCAGCAGCATCAGCATCACCTGGTAACATGCTAGAAATGCAAATTTCTGGGCCACCCTTGTCCTACTGAACCAAAAACTCAGTGAGTGCAGATTAGTACTTTGTATTTTAATATTAGTTCTTCAAGTGATTCTGATGCATGCTAAAGTGAGAGAACAGCTGGTCTAAGGGGATCCCACCTCCTTGCTGGTGATTGGGTTAGGAATCATCACATGATGTGATTCTGGTCAATTATATTTGAAGTGAGGACTGCTCTGTGGCTTCTGGGAAAAGGTTGCTCATTTCTAAAAAAGAGGCATATAAAAATATGGTCCCTTTACATATTCTGGATATTGCTGTATCTGGAACTGTTGCAGCCATCTTGCTACAAACCTAAGGATTAAGCCTACGCTGAGGATGGCAGAGCATAGAGACATCACTGAAATGCCAAATCAACCAAATTGAAAACCTGCCCCAACTCTGGTCTTCCTGTTTTTTTGAGATAATATATCTCAGTGGAAATAGATAATGGTAAAGCAAGAGCAAAACTGAGAGAAACATAGGGTGGAGGTGGGGTGGGTGGATGACATTTAAAGGGTAAAGAATAGGAGAGGTCTGAATGTTCATGCAGATCCAACTGCTCAGGTTTCTCAGAATCACAAGGAAGAGCTTATTACTGAACAATGATAGCCATGTCTGATTAGAAATATACAGAAATACAAGACAGAAGGGGGAAGGGCCCCACCCACTGCACTCTCACCCCAATCCCCAATTCTCTCAGCTGTGGGAGATGCCCCCAGTTTCATAAGCAACTAAGACCCACACTAAATATTGCTTAGAACTGTGCCTCTCAGCTTTTCTCTTCACACGGACAGCATTTGAATGAGTTAGATTGGTGATACTGGGTGAAGAGCACCTGTACTGGACAGAGTTCAAGCAAGCCACTTCAGAGGCATCAGAGATCCCTGGGGCCAGCGCATTTGGCTGCCTTGCAGTTATGATGGTGCCTAGTCCAAAAATCTGTGATGAGAATAGTGAATGGTTAACAAAACAGACTACAAGAGCAGCCATGCCAAGACAGGAAGAAACCAATTGGGGCCGTCTCTTCAAATAAAGGAATTGTGTGAAGAGGCGGTTTAGCCATGTCATTGATTTATTTTTTTATTCCATTCAATATAATGTTCTTTAAATCAATGGCTCTACTGGTAGTGAATCTTAATAGTCAGCAGGTATTTACTTAAATGTCCATTCTTCCTACTAGAAGAAATAAGAAAAGCTGGCAACAGGTTGTGCCTCAAGCCTGGATGGCACCAATTCAACACAAGGCCTGTTCTTCAAACTGGCAGGTCCAGCAACTCAGGAAACATCAAACAATAGATTTGCAAATTTAACAGAGATGGATTCATAAGCTGTAAAATCGATTAACTGTCAAAGAAGCTATTAATTTAGTCAATAAGCATTATAAAATGCAAACACCCTTGTGTTCTTCCTGAATTTAAACATAATGTTTATAATGTTTCACCATTAAATATGAGGTTTGCTGTATTTTTTGGTAGATACTCTGTATAGGTTAAGGAAGTTTCCTTCTATGTTTATTTGCCAAGTGCCTTTTGTTTTTTTCCCCTAATCGTGGAAAGAGGTTGAATTTGGTAAAAAAAAAAATTTCTGCATCTATTGAAATGGTCATGTATTTTTCTCCTTTAATCAGGTGATTTAATGAATCAAATTAATACATGTTCTAATGTTAAGATCTCCTTTTTTTCTTGGCTAAAAGAAACCTTGGTTATGATGCATTTTTTTTTTTTTTTCTGTATCTTGCTGGATTCAGTTTGCTGATAACTCATTTTGGATTTGTATGTCAATGTTTGCAAATAAGATCAGCCCATAAGCTTCCTTTCTCATAATGTCTTAAATCAGGCAAGAAGAGCCTGAGAAAGGTGTTATGGAGCTTTCTTTCATTTTCAATTCTCTAAGAAAGTGATTGCATAAGATTAGCATTACTGTTCTATTAATTCTTGATAGAAATTATTTATATAACAGTCTGAGTCCAGTGTTATCTTTGTAAACAGATTTTTTTTAAAACAGTGACTTTTATTATTGAGAAGACAATTAAGGTTCTCTATTTCTTCTTAAGCTTGTTTTGGTAAGTTGTACTTTCCTAAGAATTTACCAGTTTTATGTATATTTTCAAATTGAATTAGCATTAAGTTATTCATAATAAGTTGTTATAGCATTAAGTTGTTCAAATGACTATCTGTTTAATTTCTGAAGCAACTTTAGTTCCTTTCATTCCTAATCTTGTTTATTTGTGCTTTCTGTCTTTTCTTAATATGAATGTTGCCACACAATTGTCTATTCTATTAGTCAAAGAAACAACTGTTGTCTTTAATGACTCTAGCATATTTTTAATTTTTATTTAGTTAATTTCCACTTTTTATTAACTCTTTCCTTCTACTACTACAACTTATTTATTTGTTTATTTTATATATTTATATTTATTGTATTTTTTAAATTATTTTTTTATATTTTAATATATTTATATTTATATAAATGTTGCTTTTTTCTAATATCAGATGGCTGTAAGCCTGAGGGATGATAGCTGGGTTCTCAATTCTGCTCTATTGGTCTGAGTGTCTATTTTTATGCCAGTACCATGCTGTTTTGGTTATTATAACTTTGTAGTATAACTTGAAGTCAGGTAGTGTTATACCTCTGGCTTTATTTTTTTTGCTCAGAATTTCTTTGGCTATTCAGGATCTTTTTTGTTCCATGTCAGTGTTAAGATTGTTTTTTCTATTTCCATGAAGAATGTCATTGGTATTTTGGTGGAGATTGCACTGAATCTGTAGAATGCTTTGGGTCATATGGACATTTTCCCCATGTTTATTCTTCCAGTCGAAGAGCATGGAATGTCTCTCCATCTTTGTAGTTCTCATTGTAGAGATCTTTCACCTCCTGGTTAAACTGATTCCTAGGTATTTTATTTTTTGGGTGACTATTGTAAATGGGCTTACTTTCTTGATTTATTTTTCTGCTAGTTTCTATTCATTTGTTGTTATTTTTTAAAAATTGGATTCTTGACTCAATTTTTAATATTCTCATTTTATTATAGAAACAGTTAAGGCTATAAATTTCCCTTCTAATAACTTATTTAACTGAATTTCATAAGTTTTGATATATAATATTTTTATTATGACTTAGCTCAATTTGCTATTATGGTTTTTTCTTTGATTCATGGGAGTTTTCAAACACACAAAAGTGGAGAAACTGTATGATAAACTGCCATGTACCCACCACCCAATAGTTTTTTATTAAGGTAAAATTCACATAACATAAATTTTGCTATTTTAAAGTGGAATTTAGTACATTTGCAGTGTTATGGATCCATCATCTCTTTTTAGTTCCAAAATATTTTTATCACTCCAGTAGGAAACCTCATACCCCTTAAGCAGTAACTCCCTATTCATCTCTAGCCCCTTGTGATTATTGTTATTAAAAGTATTATTAACTCATAGATTTTTATGTATTTTATGAGTTTTGATCCATTGCAGTCATTATTCTTGGTAGTGTTCAAATAATCCCATATTTGGTGAGTGAGAATCTAGTCCTTTCAAGCTGGTTACTGTGTCCTTTCAGCATGACACTTTTAAGCTTTGATAGCTTATTTTATTTATGGTACAACAGGATGTACTTATTTTATTTATGGCACAACAGGATGTGCAAAGCTCATATTGTTCACTTTTTACTCCAAACCTGAAATAAGTCATTCCTTCAAGGAGCCCTTGATGCCTTCTAGTAGGAAAATGAGAGCCCACAATATGGGTGCTAAGGGTCCTCATTGCTACTGGAATTTCATTACTTCTAGGACTTTTCAGTGAAAAAAGCTAGAAATTAGGTATATTTTCAGTAAGTGAAAAGTAAATCATAGAGTTTTACTATATTCCCAATTCATACTTAAGGTTACAGGGTTTTAACTAACTTAATTATATACTTTTATCTTTATTATCTTGAAAATCTTGGATCCTAATGACATTAGCTCATTACATATTGGATAGTTTCAAAATAACAATATTACTGTTACTACCAACAAGTAGACTACTTAATGCAGCCTTATATTTTATTCATGGCTCTTTCTGTTCATTGGATACAGTCCACCAGTAATGTATAGCCAAAAAAGTGTGTTTTAATGTCATTCAAAATAATTTGTTTTCTCTGTGTAGTTATGATATATAGTTAGGATTCCCTTAAATTTTCATAGTCATAATTGACTTAACAAAATCTAAATCTGTTCAATATCTCTTCTCTCTTCCCAAAAGAGGATTTTAGAACATTTAAACCCCAGTCAATTTTCCATCTACATAATTTCGTTTCCACTTTGTTTTTATGTTCTCCAAATTAGTAATTAATTACGTTTTGCTGAATCAAAGGCATCACTGACTGTAAGATACACCATTATTTTATTTACTACAAAAAAAGAAAAACGTTCTACCAATTAAACCATAATACATCAACATATAAGATGCATGCCAATTTCAGAAATGTTGAAAAGGTTTTCAAAAATGCATCTTACAATTAAGTAAATATGATATTACTATTGTTGTTTGATAGAGTCAATCCTTGTTTAGTTTTCCCATATGTTTACCATTTTCTTTGCTCTCAATTGTTAAATCTCACTTTTTTAGTTAAATTTCTTTCTTTCTAAAGTATATCTTTGGTAGTTCTTTTAGTGAGAATCTACAACTGATAAAAACTCAAAAACCTGTGCTTAGAAATATTTTAAAACTTTAAATTGAAATTGTATTTAAATTTATTTGAAAGTGAATTTTTTCCACATGCATATGGTATTTTAAAAACAATTACAAATTTTAAAAAAAGAAACAAAAAATTTTACTGAAGCACAACTTTCATATAATAAACTGTACACATATTAAGTGTACAGTAGGCTTATGAATTTTTACATATGTATATATCTTTATAACGACCATCTAGTTTCTAAAAATGTTTTAAATGATATGGAATTCTAGTTTGAAGCCGTTCTTTGCTGGAGGTGGTGATATGCTTCCATTGTCTTATGCTTTCAATTGTTGTTCCTGGTAAGTCTGCTATCCACCTAATTGCTATTCCTTGGAAGATAATTTGCCTTCCTCTTGGGTTGCTTTTAACACCATTTTGTCTTTGGCATTCTGGATTTTATGAACTTGTGTCCAAATGTGGATTTATTTTATTTTTCCTGACCAAAATTTGTACTTCCTGAATCTGAATATTAATATCTTTCATTACATCTAAAAAACTGTCAGCCATTATCTCTTGAAGTATTGATTCTCCTCAATTCTCTATATTAACTCCCTTTGTAATTTCTATTAGGTGTATGTTGGACTTTCACATTCTATCTTCCATGTCTTTTTAAAAATGAACTTATTAAGGAATAATTAACATAATTAAAATGCACCCATTTTAAGTGTACAGTCCTATGAGCTATAACCAACATTTATGCTGATGCAATTATCATCATGGTCAACATATAAATCATTTTCAACACCCTAAAATGTTCTCTTGTGCTTCTTTCCAGACAATCTCTTATATCTAGCCCTAGGCAACCACTGACATGCTTTCTATTGTTATTAATTAACTCTTACTTTGTTATAATTTTATATAAATGGAATCATACAGTATGAATTCTTTGTGTCTGGCCTTTTTCACTCAATGCATAATGTCTTTAGGATTCATCAGTGTTTCAGATTATATCAATAATCTGTTCCCTTTTATTGCTCAGTTGTATATCATTATATGGGTATGCTACATTTTTTTTCACCCATTCATCGGTTAATGGGCATTTAGGTTGTTTCCAGCTTGGTGCTATTATGAATCAAACTGCTCTAAACATGCATTATGGACATGTTTTTATTTCTCTTAGGTAAATATCTAAGAGTGCAATAGCTAGGACACATGGTAAGTGTATATTAAACTTTATAAGAAACCTCCAAACTGTTTATAAAAGTGCTTGTACCATTTTATATTTCCTCTAGCAATGCATGAGAGTTCTAATGGCTTCACATCCTCACTTACATTTGGTATTATCAGTCTTTTTAATTTTAGCCATCCTACGAGATATGTAGTAGTATATGATTTCCATTTTAATTTATAGTTCCCTGATGACTAATGATGTTGAACATCTCTCTGTGTGTCTGCTGGCCATTTTTTGATTTTTTTTTTTTTTGTGTGTGAAGTGTCTGTTTAAGTCTTTTGCCTACTCTTTTAATTGGCTTTCTTGTCTTTTTAATGAATTACAAGAGTTCACTATATATTCTGGATACAAGTCCTTTGTCAGGTTTATGCATTGCAGATGTCTCTCCCATTCCATTACTTACTATTTCATTTTCTTAATGTGTATTCCCCAAAACAGAAGTTTTAAATTAATTAAGTCAAATTTACTAACCTTTAACTTTATGGTTTATGATTTTTGTGTCCTATCTAAGAAGTCTTTGTCTATGTCAAGGTAGTGAAGGTTTGCTCCTACGCTTTCTTCTAGATTTTTTTACTTTCTGGTCTATAATCCATTTTAGTTAACTTCTGTATATGGCATAGGGTAAAGATTGAGATTCCTTTTTTAAAAAAATATGGGTATCTAGTTTGTTTCAACATCATGTGTTGAAAATAATATCCTTGACCCAATTGCCTTGGCATCTTTGTCAAAGATCAGTTGACCATATATTTGTGGGTATATTTCTGGAGTCTATTCTTTTTGACATGTGTATTTTTACTCCAGTAGCACACTATTTTGACTAATATAGCATTATAGAATGCCTTGAATTTACATAGTATAAGTCCTTTAGCTTTGTTCTTTTTCAAGATTGTTTTGATTATTCTAGATTCTGTGCATTTCCATATACTTTATAGAATTAGGTTGTCAGTCTCTTGAAAAACATTGCCAAGATTCTAATTGGCTGTGTGGTGAATTTATAGGTCAATTTAGGAATAACCAATGTCCTAGCAATAACACCCCTGAGTCTTTCAATCCATTTATTTAGATCTTTTTATCTTTTTATTTTTATTTATTTATTTATTTATTTATTTTGGTGGCTGGCCAGTATGGGGATCTGAACCTTTGACCTTAGTGTTATCAACACTGAGTTCTAACCAACTGATCTAACTGGCTGGCATTTAGATCTTTTGAAATTTCTCTTGGCAATGTATTATACTGTTCGGTATAAAAGTGTGGCAGATATTTTGTTGAAATTATCCCTGAGAATTTTAATTTTTTGGATGCTATTGAACATGATCTTCTTTTTAATTTTATTTTCCAAACTTTCATAGCTAGTATATAGAAACATGTACATCAATCTTGTATCCTCTGAACTTGCTAAACTCACTTATCAGTTCTAGCAGGTTTTTGTAAGTTGTTTGGAATTTTCTATGCATACAGTCATGTCACCATGAACAGAGAGTTTTATTTCTTCTATTCCAATCTGTATGCCTATTTTTTTTTCACTTGCCTGATTTCAATGGCAAGAACCTCCAGTATAATGGTGAATAGAAGTAGTGAAAGAAGACAGCCTTGTCTCATTTTCAGGGGAGAAGTATTTACTCTTTCACCATTAAATATGATGTTACTTATGTGTTTTTCATAGTTGCCCCTTATCAGGTTGGAAAGTTCCCTTCTATTCCTGGTTCATTCACTGAGAGTTTTTATGTTGAATGGATTTTGAATTTTCTCAAACATTATTTTGCATTTATTTAGATGGTCTTATGTTTTTGCTTTTTTATACTTTTAATATGATAAATCACACTTATTGATTTTCAAACCTGACTTGGTCATGATGTAGCATCTTTTTTATATATCGCTGGATATGATTTTCTAGTATTTAAAACTTTGGCATTTATAGTTTTCAGTTCCTTCTTTGTTTGTGAGGACTTTACTTTCTTGTAAGATTATTTATACATTTGAAAGTGTACTAGATATTTATTACTTAGAATTTCTCGGTGTATGTGCGTTCATATGAGAGGAATCAAGATAAAAATCTGCCATTTTTCTGGTACTAGATTCTTCAGTGGAAACTGGCATAGTTTGATTGGAATGGGAAGTTTATGTAAGGAAGCAGCAGGCATATAATGGTTTTAAATATAAGATGTAGAATCAGGCATTCTGGCTTCAGTTACTGGCTCTGCCATTTCCTTTGGACAATCTTTTTTTTGTTGTTGTTGTTCATCAACAGATATGTATTCAAATCCTATATTTCAGTGTATCAGTTAGTGATAAGTGCTAAGTATGAAGAAAAATACATTAGGCTAAAGAGCTAAAGAGTGAAATATGTAAAGGGGACTCGGTTATTTTGCATAGGTGGTCAGAGAAGGCTTTTCTGATGAGTTAGCTTTTTTATTTTATTTTATTTTATTGGTCAATATACAATGTGGTTCTGATGAGTTAGCATTTTAACAAATAACTGAGAGAAGCAAAGCAGCAAACTCTTCAGATTTCTTGAAAAAGGCATTTGTAGCAGAGGCAATAATAAGTGCGAATGACCTGAGGCAAGGATATTTTGGATGCTCAAGAGAGAGTAGAGAGAACAGAATGGCTAGAAAAGAGTGACTGAAGGAAAGAGGAATAGAAGACTGGGTAAGCTTCGAGGAGGTAACAGTGGGTTATGATACGGACTTTCGATTTTACACTGAGTGAGATGACAGCCATTGTGGAGAGTTTCTGAGCAGAGGAATGATACAACATGGCATATTTAATAGTATCATTCCAGGATTGATGTGTTGAAAAACTGCAGGTGGGGCTAATGATGTAAGTGGGGAAACCAGGTAGAGAACTAGTACAATAATCTAGGTGACAGGTGGTGGGTAAATTAGACCAGGGTTGTAGTGGCAGAGGTGGTGACAAATGGTCATTTTTTGATGTAGAGCCAACAGACTTTTGACGATGGATTGGACATGTGGTTTAAAAAGATGAATGCATTCAAAGTTATCTCCAAAATTTTTAGATCGAAAACTTGAAAAGCAGAGTTATCACCTCTTAAAATGGGGAAAGACTGTAGGAGTCATCACTGGGCACCAACCCACGGCCTTGGCGCTACCAGCACTGCACTCTCCCGAGTGAGCTATGGGGCTGGCCCTGTACTTCAGTTTTTAAATGTGTAAAATATGGAGGTTAATAGGACCAGCCTCACAGTTTTGCATTAAATGAGACCACATATAAAAAATCCTTAGCACAGTGCCTGGCATATAGGAAGCACTCAATAAATGATAGCTGGCACTGTGCCTGGCACATAGGAAGCATTCAATAAATGATAGCTATTATAAAACTGGAAAGAGAATTGAGGCTAGACTTTAGAGGTTCTTGGATCTTTGGCAAAGGAACTGAACTTTGTTCTGAAAGCAACAATAATCCAATAAATGTTGTTGAGCAGGCAAGTACATTATCAAAGTGGTACTAAACAAAAGGGGAAATAAGGCCTTACGTATAAAATAAGCTTACCTATCCATGCAATCTAAAACCTCTGCATATCTTTGTCCCAGGAAGACTGGCTTTCTTACCACCCCTCTCTCCACAGAGCCTAAAACACCTTGGCCTGTTTTTAGGCCTACCTGGAATGCTAATTTTGAGCCACCCCCTGCTTTCATGCAAATCTAACTCTTCCTCTCATGTCCCTTTCCTTAAGGAAGGCTGCGGTTGCCATCCAGCCCCACAGCATTCTGCCCCTCCTCTGACCTTCTTCAGCACTTGTCTGTACTCCTCATTTGGCTTTTATGTGCTACCTTTTATTGTTATTTATCTTTAGTGTCCATCTTCTCTCTCTCCAAGTGGATTATAAGCTCCTCAAGGGCCTTATTCATCTTTGCATTTGCAGTAATGAGCACACAAGAAGCGCTCAATAACTGGCTGTTGTTGATGATGATTCCAACAAATTGAATTGAGGAATAATGTCACCAAGCGATGGCAGCCTGGCAAGTCACCCTTATCACTGTGGAGAGAGACTTATCAAGGAAATAGATGTACTCACATTAGCTGGACAGGGCATTCTCCCCCAGGGTTATGCTGAAGTCACGACACTTCTTTTTCTCCATGTTAGTGCTTCCGTTCAGCTATTTGAACATATGGCATCCAACTTCTGTAACATGTTCTGGCTTCTAAACTTTTAGCTCATTTGAGGTTGTTTGCTTCCTGATGAAAGCTACAGACACACCTTGGTTTCATGCAAATAACCCTTTAGGCTAGATAATTTACTCCAAACAACTTACTCTACATTCATGATGTGTGGATCCCAGCTAATTTCACAAAGGGCTCACATCTCATTTATCTTCTGTTTCAACTTTTCTCTAATTTACAAGGTCCAGTTATGGTCTACTTGGGTTTGCATCAATGGAATCATTGGGGCCAGAAAACCAAGCTAAGGATTTGAACTAGAATTGAAGGGCTACTACAGGTAATCATGGGCAGAGCAACATGATAAAAGTGACTTTAGAATGATTTACATTGTCTAGCCCTTTATGCTTTATTGTCTAGACTAAGGGCTGCTGCAGGAAGACAGCTTCTGAACACCCTTCTAATATGTGAGTGAATCTTATATTTGGAGAATCTATTGCCAAATGAGTCTGAGCGAGGCAGATCTTGGCTCTCATTATAGAAGCTAAAAAGGCCTTTCATAACCCTTCCTACTGCTAGGGTGTGGGCATGTGACCAAAGGCACAGGTAATTAGAAGCATGAGACCTAGTGACACACAGAAGCAGAGATGGGGTGAAAATGTACTGGAGACAACAGCACTGCCCAGCATTCAGGGCCAGCAATCCAGAGTTCAGGGCTCAATAGCAACTGTGCAGAAGTGTCCTCATTACACAGGCTTTGTAACAAGATTATGGCTGTGTCTCTGGATACAGAATCACCCTTTCCTGTCTACTTTTCTGAATGTGGTTCTCCTGCCTTTCCAGTAATTCTGTGGATGATGCAATGTCTTCCCCCCACCCATACATTTTTATTTTGAAAACCTTCAAACATTCAGGAAAGTTGAAAAATTAGTAAATTAAATTCCTGTATATCCTTCACTTGGATTCACCAATTTATTAACATCTTGCTACATTTGCTTTCTCTCTCTCTTATATACATACATGGATATATACCTATATATGTATACATATACCACATATCACACATATTATTAGAATACATATTTAATTTAATTTAATTTAATTTATTTATTTTGATAAATAGTAATACATTTAACTTTTTTTAAAGAAAATGTAATTTTATTAATATTATTTTTTACATTCTGGGATGTTGTTGTGGAGCAGTTGGGAGGGAGCAGGAGAGGAGAAAAGGGGAAGGAGATGGGATGGAAGGAGGAAGGAGGAGGGGTTGGATTGAGGACTGTGGCAAACCCCCTCATTCCCACAGGGGAGACCGGAGGGCTTCCAGTGGTGGCTTGATCACTGCCAGTCTGGATGCACATGTCAGGGGGGTGTGGCAAAAGCCCTTGCCCCCCATCGTCCCAGCTCAGGAACCCAGGGCCCTTCTTGCTGTGGCTTGGTGGTCGTTGCTGGGCTGGTTGCATATGTCAGGGGGGCGTGGCTGAGGCCCAAGGCCCCCCACTGCCCCAGGTCAGGAGAGCCCTGGGTGCTTCCTGCGGCAGCTTGGTAGTCGTCACTGGGCTGGCTGTGGGTGTCAGGGGGCATGGCCGAGGTCCAAGAACCCCTAATACCCTGGCTCAGGAGGTCTGGGGTGCTTCCTGTGGTGGCTCAGTGGTTGTTGCTGGGCTGGCTGCAGGTGTTGGGAGATATGGCCAAGATCCAAGGCCTGCCACTGCCCCAGCTGGGAGAGCCTGGGGTGCTTCCTGTGGCAGCTTGGTGGTCAGCACTGGGCTGGCTGTGTGTGTTGGGGGGGCGTGGCCGAGGCCCTCATCCCCCACCATTGGGATTGTTTGTGGGTGTCAGAGGGCATTGCTGAGCACCCCAGCCCTCCCCCGTTTCTGGCTTTGTAGCCCAGGGGACGTCCAGTCCTTCTAGGTATTATAGGTGTTCTTTGGTGAAATGAGATCTTTACTAGCTAATAGAAATTTTGTCCCTGGTTGCGGGTACTTTGGTTTTTCTTTCATTTCTGTGTTGGATTATTTGCAGTTCCCACCATTTAAACTCTGCACTGGAATTAATTTCTTGTCCTTTGCTTACTTCTAAAATAGGGGAACTTCCTCTGAGGACCAGTACTTGAGCTCTGTGGTTGAGCTAAACTGCTGCTTTGCTGCTGATTCCCTGGGGAAGGCTTTTTGTGCAGCTCAGGTTTTAATGGTTGAATTTATAGGTACTTCTGGCTCTCAAGAGATCCAATGCACCTGGGTTGTGTGGAAAATGGTCTGTGCCTGAGTCTTTTCATCAAACCGCACCCCATGCAATTCTGTATTCCTGACTAGTCTCCTCTGAGTGGTCCTTCACTGACTGGGATGCAGATCGGCTGTCATTGTTGTGCCACAATGTTCTCCTGGTGGTCCTATCTCCCCCACCACCTGGGCTCAAAACACTTTCCATGGGACGGGCCATGCACCAGTCCCTTGCGATGACTGACCAGTCTCTGTGTGGCTCCTTTTTTTCAGTTGTTGTGGCTACTCACTCCTATGTGGGTCCATGGGAACCCTATTAGTGGTCTTGCTGGCCTGGGGGCTGCCATGGCTCTCTTCTCCCCTGACACCTCCAAGCAACTTCATCTGAAGGGCACAGCTGTGGCTTTTGCCAGCTCCTGCTCTGTGCGCTGAGCAGCACCAGCCTGGAAGCGGCTGGGGCTCGAGATGGTCTGAGTGTTTTTTTCTTTCTCTCATCGTGGCTTCTCCCACCTTCGTGCACTCCGTAGTTCTCTCTTCCTCTTCCCCTGAGCTCTAGTGGCCCCAGCTTGACTGTTGTTGCTTTTTAATAGTTGTAAATTGGTTGATTTGTGGGAGAGAGTGATGCTGGGGGCTGTCTATTCTGTCATCTTGACCAGAAGCCAGAATATATATTTTCAAAACAGCTTGCAGACATCATGAGATTTCATCCTTCAAAACTTTAGCACATATCTCCTAAGAACAAAGACAATCTCCTACACAACCACAATACTATTATCAAACCCTAGAAATGTAATAATAATTATTCCATAAAATCATCAAATTACAATACATATTCAAGTTTCCCCAGGTGTTCCCAAAATGCCTTCTATGTCGTCTTTTACCCAGCCCTGGTTCTAATCAAGGTTCGTACATTTTATTTAATTGCCATGTCTCTTTAGTCTCTTAACCTAAAACAATATTTTCTCCTTTTTGTTTTCCTTGATAGAGACTTTTTTTTCAAGTGTTCAGGCTAGTTGTCTTGTAGAATAGTTCAAATTCTGGATGTCTCTGATTATATCCTCCTGATTATATTTCTGTTAATCGCTCTTGACAAGAGTACTTTTTACGTGCTGTTATGTAGTTATTACTGTATTACATCAGGATGCACATAATGTTATGTTGGTGATGCTAAGACTGATCAATCACTACACTGACGGCTATCATAGCTCCCCCACTGTAAAACTACATCATTCCCTTTGTAATTAGTAAGTCACTTTCGAGATGATACCTTGACACCATGTGCAGATCCTGCTGCCCAAACCATCTTTCACTCAATGGTTTTAGCACCAATTGATGATCTTTGCCAGATTACTTATTACATTGAAGGCTGGAAAGTGGTGAGTTTCTAATTGTCATTCTTTGTACATTTGATAATTAGCATTGCTCTGAAAAGATTTCCTTCGACTCTCTTCCTTCCCTTCAGCCTCATCACCTCAAACTCATAAATTGTTTTAATTCAATGTATTATAATCCATTACCAAGATCAATATTTGTGATGTTAACGTTGTCTTAAATTTGACCGGTGGAAACCCTTCAAACCAGCTCTGTGTCCTCTGATTTGACTCCATTAGTGTTTGAGCACTTTCTTTCTGGCACAAGATGTTCCAGGCTTACCTTGTACCTTCCCTGTCCCAGCCCTATAATCAGTAATTTCTCCAAGGGGCCCTGGTTCTGTTTAGTGAAGAATGGTGTTTAGAAACCAATATTTGAGCTCTAGGTATGCTCATTGCTACTGAGGTTTCATTAATTCTAAGTCCTTTAAGTGAATAACGCTAGGAAAAAATATATACATATATGAAATTAATTCATACTGATATTTCTGATTCAAATTTAACATTACAGGGCTTTCCCTTACTTTCTGTTACTTTATACCTACATCTCTCTTTTCGTATTGTGAAAATCTTGGTTTCTAATTGCATTAATACATTTACTTATTTGCTAGTATACATGAATGCACAAATATAATATGCTAAAATAGTTTACTAAGTAAACTTTATGATTACTTTGCAGCTCCTTTCGTTCTTAGAACATCTTCTACTAATGACATATATAGTCAGGACTATGTTCAAAATTTTGAAAGAAATTTGAATTTTCTTTTCTCTGTGGTTTGTTACAAGTGTGATATTTAGTTAGGCTCATTTGTTTCTATTTGTATTAAGTTTTAAGATTTGACTTTATCCCTTTTTATTGTTTTTTTAAAAATATATGAAGCATTTGCATGTTTAAAAGGTCAAAACTATCTAAAAAGTTATCATCAGGGAAGTCATTCTTCTATTCCTATCCTCTCTACACAGTTTCCACTAACTTTCTCTGGATTCGGTCTTGTCCTTTCTCCATTTGTTTTTGTAGGAAAAAATACACAACCACACACACACACACACACACACACACACACACGGGGTCTTCAAAAAGTTCATGGAAAGATTTGTATTATCTTTTAATTCCATTTTTCCATGAACTTTTTGTAGTACCCTCGTGTATGTGTGTATTTTTTCATATTCTTTTTACTTCTTATTTCTTATACAAAAAGTATCATGCTATATTCTTCACTTTTCCTTTTTCATTTAATAATACATCCTGAGAATATTAGATCATATTCACTCATTCTTTTATATAACTCTTTGTACTCCATTGTACCTCATGTCTAGTCTAAATTCCAACAAAAGCTACTATAGTTATGTTTAAATAAGAACATTCTACAAAAAGCAAAAAAGAACATCCTACAGAAAGACTGATTAAGTTCCTTAAAAATTGTTTAAAGTTACAATGTTATGTGTCCATTTAAAAATAAATAAATAAAATTAGAATTTTGATTTTGAAAGAAAAATTGTTTAGTGAGTTTGTAGAAAATCTTTCCCAAAAGGTCTAAGGAATTTAAGGGGAAAAACAACAGTCTGTATTAAGGTATATTGGTCCAGCATCCACTCTATAGACTTCAGCACTCAGAAAACTTTAGAACCTGAAATGAATTAGAAAAAATACTATGCCAATATTAAAAGACTATTGAAATGCCATTATAGAGCCAAAATATTCACCCAGCTGAGAACAATTTCTTCACAATAACCCTACTAAGATGTGATTTAGTAGTAAATTTCTTTAACATTTTAAAATCCTATAATGATAGGTCATTTGTTGAGCTCCAATTTTTCCCCCAATTGTAGACTTCAGCACAAACTGTACCTTTTCTTTGCCGGTAGTTATCATTGAGTTTAATTTTTAAAAATAAAGAAAAGCATATGTGTTCACTGGCAAGCTTTCCTACTGAATGTTAAAAGCACCTAGTTAATATTGAGACTTTAACATATGCCCTGATGTTAGGGCACCTTTTAACTGTTCTCAAGAACATTGTTCACATTTCTGCACCTTGATTAAAGTATTTGATTTTCTAACAACCCAGAATTTCCACAAAATACTTTGCTTTTCCTAGCATGGTTGGGAAGATCCAGTCTAAAAGTTGGTCCTGACCAGCAACATCACCATCCCCCTGGGAGTTTGTTAGAAATCACAATTTCAGGCCTTGCCCTGGACCAATTGAAGCAGAATCTGGATTTTAACAAGATTCTTTATGTGATTCGTGGTGCACATTAGAGTTTCATAGGCACTAATGTAACAGTTGTATAAGAGAGAATCAAACAGCCAAACAGGAATATCCTAACAAATCAGCAAGTGGACAGTCAATCACATTTTTTGCTGCTGAAGGGGTTGGGGGAAAGATAATGATGGAGTGGAAAGATAATGATGAAGAGAGAGTGTGGTAAAGAAAAATCATCTAGATGGTGCCCAAACTAGAAGTTTTGTTCTGTCAAACAGCCAGAGAAGTTTATAAGATCCTTCTCACTGCAACTAAAGGGAGGGAGAAAGTACGGAAAGAGAAGAGGAAGAGATACAGATAATATAGTGGAGGATGGAAGATGTCAGAAAATTGGAGTCCAAATCCTGCTGGTAGACTCATTGTAACTGGGTGCAAATCAGTGGTTATGGATGGATTATGAATAAGATCCTGGGTAAGAGCAGCCACTAGTGCACAGCTCAGAGGCTCTGGCCTCTGGCACAGTGCAATTCTTCCCCTCCCCTTGACTTAGTCTCCGGTGACTGAGTTTTCTGAAGACCTACATATACCTGATGATAATGGAGATTTTGTAAAACTTTTCTCCTTGATATGCAACCTACAGGTTCATTATGGATTTTCTTGATTAATTAAACCTCTTCCCATAACAATGTCTTAAGAGAGCTTGAGTGTGGGGGTGGATACAAGTAACCTATTCCTAGATCTAACTGGAAAAATGTACAGTAAAGAGGATAAGATGTTCCCAAAACTACTACAGGGATAGTTACATCCTTAAATTCAGAACTAGAGGGCACCATTGAAATTTCTTGACATTCATATATTACATGTCCTTACTGACTTTTAATTCACGATGAGGAAGACCCCACCACCCCCAGGGTGAGGAATTGCCCAGACCTGAACTTAAGCATAGAATCTGCTATAATTTTTATTCATGATCTGAAAGGTTGAAGTTGCTAGTTGAAAGAGAGAGAGAGAGAAATTGATTAGATAATGCTAGAAAATGCAATACTTCCTGAAATAGAACCAAGCCATGCAGATCCTGTTCTACCTTGTATTCTAGTTAGAAAGACATTTTCTTCCAATTATGCAACAATCTGTATTATTTGAGGCTTTGCCCTTACTCTCCTCCTCTGCAGCCCCTTTCAAATACTTCTTTAGAATCATGGGGAGGGAGGAAGTCATCTTTCACTTGAATTTTCAATTACCCTATCAAAGAAAAACAAGAAATATGAAGACCACTGTTTGTGCACATGAAATGGCATCGAGTGTACCCAGCTATTTCTTTTAATAAAGAAACAAGTAAATTAGTTTCGCAGAGTAATACTAAAATTGGCTTCCTCCCTGCACAAAACCATGAAGATATTTATATATTATTTATCTTTCTAAGTTGTCATGTGGCAAAAGACCACTTGCTGTGCAGCAGGCTTCTCTTGCTACTTAGAATTACGTGATTAAATAGAGACCTGAAGAGTTTTGAACAAGCACTAAAGGAGAAAAGGTTTCCTCTTCAAGCCTTAATGAAGTGAGCTCATTCCTCCTCCAACATCAACTTAGCTTTGTGTAGTTTGTTTTCTCGCGGGTTAATCACTGACCAGAGCCGCAGTGCGGACCACCAGTTTCCAATAAACCATAAAAGGCCGATCAGCGGCCATTGTGCTTTTCTGTAGGGCTTAGCAGACAGCAGCTGAATAAACCTGTTCAAAGTCAGAACAGTCAAGCAGGAATGTAGAGGCCCAACCAGTGCCTCCGGTGAATCCTGAGAAGCGAATTGATTTATTAGGACATAATTGATAGCATGTGCAAATACACTAGCCAAAGACTCCCCCATGATGCTAATTTTGGCATAATTAAATATGGGGCAGTTAATGAATAATGTTCCGGGAAAGGAACATTATGATAAATATCCAATTATTACTTACTGTATCCCATACCTGCTATGTTATATGCAGGCCAATGCCTCTACTTTCAGGGTTTAGAGAAAATCCAGAGGGAAAGAAAAGACCTAACAAACTGTGATTCCTCTGAATTAAGCTTTAAATAAAGGCTGTTGCAAGTGAAATACACCCAGAAAGAGAATTATTTAAATATGGAGGAAAAGGAGGACATGAAATCTATCAATTATATTTTCATGTAAATGCACACCATGTTCTTTCTTCTTTGGAGAGTTTCACAATTTGGGAGTCCATTTCAAAGCAACTATGCAAACTTTGTCTTAATGAGGCCTTCCCTTTAAAAAAAGTAAAATCCACCTGCCAAGGTAAAGACTGTACAGCGAGATACTGGACTACGGCAGAACAAACCTAAACCATCAGCCAGTGTGCTGCTGGATGTCTGGGATCCTCCGGTTCTGGTTCCCTTTTGTTTCTGCCCTTTCCTTCAAACTTGCCTCAGAAATTACTTCCAAAAATAGCTCTCCCCTCAGGTCAGGACTTGAGATTCAGCAGTCTTTCCAGACTCACAACGCAGTAACAACCCCATCAAGCAATTTCTGATGTGTCCTTCGGCTACTGACTTCTACAGGTTAAGAAAACAAAACAAGATGAGAAAAAAACATTCCCTGGTAAAAATAAAATAAATAACACCTCCCTAACCAGCGCGGTCAAAGGGGCTTTTGAAGTCACAGTATCAGTATGCATAGGGAATGTCAAATTTCCAAATTGTGCCGTTTTTCTCCAAAGGATCTTTGAAGCAACCTTACAAGATGTGCTTGTAAACAAAGGTGGACTCCCCATCACCACATCCTCCCCTAACCCCTGAGGCTGATAGGTGAGGGAAAGGCGGACACTCACTTCCTACATTCATGGACAAGGATTTTCTTCTGAGAAGTCTCAGATCTGTGGAGAGTTCATTGTCACTTAGTCTTATGTTTATCTTCTCAAACAGGAGCCTCTTCTAACACATTTCAACTGCTTGTCACCAATTGTGTTGTCAAAGGGCTGTGGCTTACCAGATTATTTGCTGCTGGTTAGTATGTGACATGATCCTAAAGGCAGAGGTAATAGGAGGCTTACCCCATCTGCTCTGGTCAGTTTCTTTTCCCCAGCTGGCATCAGTGTGTCATTTTTATTCTCCACACTCTTTAGTTTCTGACAGCTAAAGCTGCCAGATAAATGATCATTCTAGATACATTTGTGATGCATGATATGCCATAGAAAGCAAGCAACATCGGAGTGACCCTTAGTATCATCTAAAAATTTGAATACGGGAGTTCATGTGTATATCTTATGTATGTTTTCTTTCAGGATCCTGATGGTTTTTCTATCAACTTGAGGTTGTTTATTACAGCTTTGAGCATCATACAAGTTTAAATCAATGGAGCTTATATTTTCATGGATTATGGCAGAGGCCTGACTGTGCCATTTGACCATCAGAAGACAGATGACTATGATAGATGCCCTTTCAAACTAAATAGCACTTTAGAAAAGGTAAAACAGAATTTTAATACAACTAGCAGAGAATCTATTTACATTTTCCAAAGTCAAAAATCTAAGGACACTTCAAAGGAAAACCCTGGGCATTAAATGACTCTTAAGAAGAGAACTGGTCCATGGGGAAACTTTTCAACAGAGAGCATGGACCTACCGACTTGGGAGGGAGAGAAGTGTCATCAAGGGCACATCAGAGACTAGATCATGAAAAATGTGTGTGACTCACCTGACTCCAGCAAACCTCGGCTGAGGCCAACACTATAGTGTGCCAGGCAAAAGAGGAGCTACTGCAAATCACTTGTCAGCGTCATAATATAAGGCAGCTTTCAAGTGGCTACTTTATTCTAGGAAGCCTTGCAATGCAAATACCTCAAACTTGGGTTTTGCACATAATGTGCTATTTTAGAGCGGTGTATTTCTCTCACCTGCACACCCCATGGGGACTCACTGATTGCTTTAATTCTAACATTTGGAGTGGAACCCATTCATGAAACTTTCTGGCTGTGTGATTCAAACGAAGGCTTCTCTTTCCTCTTTTTGTTCTCACAAGAAAATCAATTCACTTGAAGAGCCTCTTAATCCCATTTTTGCAATCAACAATTGCCACTTGTATATCGCTCTAATAGATTAAGAAGTGGGATGATGCGGTTGTCTGGTCTAATTCAACCCTATTCAGGTAGCTGCAGCCCAAGGCACTTTGTAGTGCCAAGTGCAGAACTCGACAGGAAGACTTTTGCTATCATAATTTCCTGTGGAGCTATGCACTTCCCCCACTGTGGAGCTTGAATTACTTTGAATTAGGCCCGACAACCACAGAGAGTCGAAATCCAGCAAGCAACAATAACCAACTCTTTGAGCATGACTTGCATGGGTTATTATTTTCTTTGCATTAGCAAAGAAAGGAGGAATTTCAAAATGCACATCTATTTAAATGACAGCAACCTGCCATAAATCAAGTGTGAAACAAAAGAGAAAACAGTTGAAGTGAGAGAGAAGTTGGAATGGAGAAAAAATTAATCAAAACAGTTTTCAAAAACTTAATAGTTTGAGCCTGTGAAAATTTTCAAGCCTACACTATCACCATGACAACCTGTAGCAAGCCCATGTTGGATAACCACATCAGAAAGGGGCTGTTTTGTAAGGATGAAGCCCTCACAAATCTATCCTAAGTTCAAGTCTCACTTCTAAATGCCTTTAAAAAATCACAAAAATAAAAATGTAAATATAAAAAGCTACCCGGGCTTCTACAGTGCTCTGGTAAAAGGCAGATACAGGCAAAAAATCTTCTTGTGTGATTTTAAAATGATCTTATCATGAAGTCCCTTCTAAACCCTATGCAGGCATCACTTCGGGTAGGCGGTGTTGAATCATGAAGCAACTGCTTTTATGATTTTATGCTTTTATCTGATCATAAAGTATCAGACCCAAGTGGGAAAGAAACAGTCATACATTAAATCATTTAGCAGATTCCAAGAATCATCAAAATTGGAAGCATTTGATTAAAATGTGTTATTTCCAGAGATGCCAGTTAAACAAAATGTTCTAGGTAAGGAAACTGAGATCTCGGTTCTACTCACTGTAACTCCTTAATTATTACTGACATGGCCCAAAAAATGAATTAAATCTAAATAAGTATAGGTTTCTCTTCTTAAGAGTTCCAATCCCTATTTCTACTCTTTTACCTTTCTGTGTTCAGAAAATAAAGAGAACAAAGAGGAAGTCCTACTGATTCAAAACTAGCAGAACAGCCAAACAACACAGCACAACTGTTCTCTCATGCATGACTGGGATTAGGATAAAAGCAGAGAAAGACTTCTGAGAAAAAGAAAACAACAAAAGAAACAGGAGTGCTGACAAAAGTTTTTTTTTCTTTCTATTGAGGCAAAAGAGAGGGGAAAAAAGAGGACTGCTTAAAAAAAGATAGAAGAAGAAAGATTAACAAACAGAAGTAAGGGCTTTTACCTCCTGTTTTATTTTTAGCCCAATCTGGTCAGAGAAACAAAACTCAGAAGTAGACAAGATGATAACCTAAGACAGTCTGGTGATTTTCACACTCAGAAAAGAAGCCCTCTTTCTATGAGGCCTACTTTTATGTTATCAGTTCATTATTCTCTCAGATATCCAGGATGTGGGACAATGTCTCCTGTTCAGAATTTTCTGCATAGTTAGGACAGGATGCTTGTGAATTCACACATTCTTCCACAGAGGGAAATCAGGGGAAGGCAGGGGAGCTTTTGCATTTGGAAATCGCATTCACAAATTAAACATAATTGTTTAAAAAAGGATGACCCTGAGGTCAAAGCCACCAGCGTGGCATCATTGGACGGCTGGAGGGAGGGATTCAATGCTCAGGCAACTGCAAACTTTGATTCAGGGCTCCTCACAAAGGCCTTCAAATCAGTCATATTCCGCTGTGACTCCCCCAAGCCCACTCTCCTGGCATTTGTACAGATCCCATTAGACTCTACTGATTAGAGAGCTAAGTGGAAGACCAGTTTTTTGCAAGTTTTCAACCTAAATCTTAAAGATTCTTACCACAACTTAAAATAGGAGTTAGATTCTTACTCTACTACTATTTGCCATCTTAAAATTTTTTTCAGCTCACTAAGAAGAATCTTGTTCTTCCAAAATATATTTCAAACATAAAAGAGCCAACATACATAATGCCTGCTCCTGGGATCCTTAAATAAATCACCACCACAGAACCTGGAAATTGAATGGAAGAGTTTATGTTTAAGGAGAAGCTTCTACTGTCAGAAGAAAATGCCTTTTATGTACGTGACAGAATTTCAGAACAAATATTGGTACACCACAGTTGACAATATGAAATGACTTTTAGATGTCTAGTACGGTATTTTCTCGCACTTTTCTGCCCGAATACACCCCCCAAAATACCTCACCAAATCTATAAATAGTTTAGGTGGTTTATCGAACATCTACTGAGCACCTACTGTGTGCCAGGCACGTATGTACATTCTGTTTGATCCAATCCTCCCAATAACACCGGGAGGTCTACCACAGTATGCCCATTTTGCAGTACTGTGCTATGCTGCTCTCTTTCATCAGTTCATTCGACAAACACTGAGTTAGCATATGCTACGTTCCAGGTAGTGTAAGTGACTAAGGATAAAATGACAACAACATAGACACAGTCCCTGTCTTCTTGGAGCTTACAATCTAGTTAGGGAAGCAAATACTAAACAAAAGATGACATAAATCATTATTTAGTTATAGTTGTGCTAAGTGCTACAGAGCAAAAGTGGGGCACTGTGAAAGGTGAGTAGATCCAGACCCCTAACCTGGTCTAGGGTGAAGAATGAGGAGGCAAAAGAGGAGGAGTGACAAGAGTCTTGAAGAAGAGGGAATGGCAAGTGTGACTGGAGAGGAACTTGATGACTTTGAGAAACTACAAGAACAGTTGGGCTGGAGATTAGTGAGGAAGGCCAAGAGTGGTAGAGGATAAGCTGGATGGTGGTAGATCATGCGGGGCCTAATTTGTAGATCATTTAGAGATTTGTTTTCTTTTTTCTTTTTTAATTGAAATATAACTGATTGTACATATCTGTGGGGTACAGAGTTGAATATCAAAACCTGTGTGCAATATGGGATGCTTAAATCAGGATAATTAGTATATTCAACATTAGATTTTTCATTTTAAGTTCAACGAGAAGATTTGGAATGGTTTAAGGCGGGTGAGTGATCTGATTAGGTTGCTGTTGTTCGGTCTGACTGCTGTGTGGAGAACAGGGTAGAGCAGGGTGAGCAGGGCTGCCATGTACAGCTGTGCGGGCTGCTCACGCATACGACGGCCTTCCTGAGGGGCAAGTGGAGGCTGCAATCCAGCCTGAGCTCTTCTCGTCAAGCCATGTGCCCAGGATCTAGGGTTTGTCTACACAAAGGAGATTCCCTTTTCTTTCTTTTACTAAAAATTTACTTATGTTGTAATGGATACATATTGATCATACATATTTATGGGGTACGGAGTTATATTTTAATACATATATATAATGTGTGATGATCAAATCAGGGTAGTTAGCATATTCATCATCATAAAAATTTATCATTTTTTTCTGATGAGAGCATTTGAGCTCCTCTCTTCTAGCCATTTGAGAACATACAATAAATTATTGTTAATTATAGATGCCTGGCACTACTGTATACCACTAGAACTTATTTTTCCTATCTGGCTGTATTTTTGTGTGCATTTACCAACCTCTCCCTATCCCACACACTCTCCTCTTCCCAGCCTCCAGTAAGCACAACTCTGCTCTCTACTTTTAAAAGTTCAACTTTTATTTTTATCTCTTGCATATGAGTAAGAACATGTGGTGTTTATTTTTTTACGCCTGGCTTATTTCACTTAACATAATGTCTTCCTGGCTCATTCATGTTGCTGCAAATGACAGGATTTCATTATTTTTCAGGGATGAGCAGTATTCCACTGTGTATATAGACCAGATTTTCTTTATCCATTCATCTGTTGATGAACACCTATGTTGATTCCATATCTTGGCTATTGTAAATAGTGCCACAATAAATATGGGGCTGCAGATATCTCTTTGGCATGCAAATTTCCTTTCCTTTGGATAAATACCCAACAGTGGGATTGCTGGATCATATGGTAGTTCTCCTTTTAGTTTTTTGAGTAAAGAGGTTCCTTTTCCTAACTCTTGCAAGGCACAGTATAGGCTAGTAGTGATGTCAAGAGCAAGACTGAAAGGAAGGAGATGAATGAAAAGGCCATTGAAGTAGTCCTGGTCATGACAAAACAATTGATTTGGGCCAGATCATCAATGAAAGGTATGCTAAGAGCATGAGGCTGAAACATTCATGGGAACTTGGATATTTGCACAATCCCAAAGCATTGTGCAAGTCATTCTGTTCACAAGGCAGAAGCGTAACTTTACAATGGAGGAACTAGGATGCTTCTACCTGGCCTCAGTGATCCATCAATGTTAACATCTCTAATAGTGGGACAGTCAGACATTATGTACCTTCTAATGGGATACAATATAAGCATATGATTTTACCCATGAAGACAGCATGAGTTTGCTAGGGCTGCCATAACAAAATACCACAGACTGGGTTTTGTTTTTTAATAACCCAAATTGATTTTCTCACAGCTCTGGAAACTAGAAGCCCAAGATCAAGGTGTTGGCAAGGTTCAAGTCTTCTGAGGCCTCCATCCTTGGCTTGCAAATGGCCACCTTCTCACTATGTCCTCATATGGCCTTTTCTCTCTGTGCATGTATCCCTGGTGTCTCTCTGTAATTCCAAATCTCCTCTTCTTATAAACACACCAGTCAGGTTGAATTAAGGCCCACCCTAAAGATCTCATTTAAACTTAATCAACTCTTCAAAGGGCCTACCTCCAAATATAGTCACATTTTAAGGCACTGGGGGTTAGGACCTCAAGATATAAATTTGGGGGAACACATTTCAGTCCATAAAAAAGATTCCTGCCTAAAAGATTTAACCTGAATCCATTCAAGCCTTCTTTTAGATATAACTTACAGTCTACAGAAAATGCTGAGGCTACATAAACAAGTTAAACACCACCACAAGGCAACAATCAGAAAAATAATCCAGAAAAGTGAGACATTTTATAGGAAAATTAGCTAGCTCTTTTCAAAAACTCTATGTTAAAAAAAAGTGGGGGATAGTTTAGAAGCTAATGTTCTAGATTAAAATAAATTATAAATGCAATATATGGTCTTTGATGGGAACTTCCTGGTTTGAACACATTTCAATGATGTTTTGGAGGCAATTGAGGAAACTTGAATTTGAACTGAGTATTAGATTATCAGTCATTTGCTATATGTGATAATGCTGTTGTGGTTATGTAGGAAAATAACTTTAAAATTTTTTTTTCCTTTAAATTTTTATTTTGTCAATATACAATGTGGTTGATTATTATGGCCCATTACCGAAACCTCCCTCCCTCCACCCTCTCCTCCTCCCTCACACCCAACAATGTCCTTTCCGTTTGCTTGTCGTAACAACTTCAAAAAATTGTAGTTGTTATATCTTCTTCCCCCCCCCCGGTTTTTTGTGTGTGTGTGTG